>NC_056723.1:16596143-16896143 GCF_018831695.1 Puntigrus tetrazona
AAAACGTTTAGGCTGGTCGTTGTCCTATAGGACGGCGGTTCACGGAGACGGCTCCTTATTTGGGCCCGAAGTTCATAGATAAACAAACCCATAAAAAACGTAACGGGTTATTGAAACGGATAATAAAAGGCTCGAATGGGTAGTTTGACCAAAGTGACAGGATTTCCTGCCGTAAAACTCGACTGACTTTACAACAAACAATCAGGTGCGTGGAGAAACTGGGAATGCTGTGGTCTCGTTTTGAGGGAATCGTTTGTTTACCTATTATTATTCACTCTTGTAGGCTTACAGAGGTACTATTACTCTGGCTTCTGTTATAATTGTGGCTGCGGTTTGTGAAAAGTAATGTATGATCACAAAACTTGGATTGATTATTCTGGCCGCTCACGAAAGAAAATGCGAACCATCGGCGTTTGCCTCCACGAGAATATAAAAAATATACATGCAATGCACGCATTTTAATAAAAGAGCGCGTTTTTGTATTGATATTTAGTGATTTAGGAGGCTGAAAGGAGGATGAATCATTAACACGCATCACAGAACATACTCCATTGCATTTAATGCCAAGTTTCATCATTGCACACGACTACAGAGCACCAAACCTTCTGGGGAGGATTTATGGAAGATTTTAATTAATGGCCCAAAAAACATAACATAACAACGATTGTCTGAACACCCAACTTCAGCTAAAATTTAGCTTTCAATAATTATGTAGCCGAACACTTTTTATTAACACAGCAGACGTGATGTATTGTATAAACTAGGCCTACTCTTCAAACAGCTGATAGCGCCGCTTTCGATGTACTAATGTAAACGTGAGTTAAAAATAAACCGCCCTTTCAAATAGGTAGTTAAAATATTGAATATGTAGTGGTAAATCAGTAACGTCGTAATATGGTTCAACATCGGAGAATGCTTCACGGTGCGCCTCCGGCGAATATGAGCTCCAGGGCGGCTTGGATGTCTCCGCCGGTGGCCTGCAGGGCTCTCAGGATGAGCTCCTCGTCGCGGATGCCCATGTCCCGCAGCTGCTGGAGCTGAGACTGCCACTGATTCTGCACGCAATCAAACAGAGCCGCTCCCCAATCAGCACAAAGAAGACCCGTACACTCATCGGATTTCACTGCATGCGAAAAGGAACGGGACGCATGCATTTTTTTTGCTGCGACGTCTCTATTTGAAGGGTGGGGCGATGGACCCTGACGGAGATGAATCTGGTGTAAGCGTCACTCACGTGTAAGCTGGACATGCTGGACACCTGCAGGGCCTGCTGCAGCGCCTGGTTAAACAGGTCGTTGGTGATAGGAGTGCCTGCAGGGATCGGGGACACTCCTGAAGAGGGACCCTGTCGCAGACGCATTCGGGTTTTAAATTGTTATATTAGACGCATTGTTGTGCCGAACACAAAGGGGAAAACATTTCGAAGGAAGTTTGTAACCGGGCTGTTTTGGGTCACCATTAACTTCCATAGTATTTAAAAAAAATTTTTCCTACTATGGAAAGCAACGGCGGCCCAAAACAGACCGGTTACAAACTTCCTTCGAAATGTTGTAAACTACATAAACACACATTTGTGGAAAAGTCGCACTTGCTGTGTGCATGGATACGTGCGCAGTGGGTTTTTTGTTGTTGTTGTTTTTTTACAAGGTGACATCGCCACCTACTGGCCTGGCACGAATAATACGGCATTTTTTGTCGTTTTCGCCGTTTTCGCAGACCTCTGTGAACTGGGATCGCTTTGATGTGTTTTATACTGCTTTAAATAAATAAAAAATAAAACACTAAAAACTAAAATTAAGGATTCACTGAATGTTTGATGACTGAAATATCTGAATGACGAACAATGATGTGACCAAATATAGTTTTTATACATTTTGCCACACCTACCAATGACTCATTGTTTTTACTGGCCATAGTCTTTTAAAACGGCACCAAACCATATGGCAGTTTCCTGCACTCATAAAGGTATTGGCGAACAGTGTTTGGGGTAATGCATTAAATGAAGTAGATTAGTCAAATAACTAGTAAAGGAAGGCATTACTTTTCTATTTTGATGTTAAAGGGGCCTTTACATTGTCATTTTGTTTTGTTTTATCATTTTATAAATTAAATAAGACCAGCCCACTTGAAAAAATTTTATGCAAAAGTAACGCGATACATTATTTTCCAAAAAAGGTAGCTAGATAGCGCACTTACATCCTTAGTTGCGAGTAACGCAATACTGTAATGCATTTCTTCTTTTAAAGAAGAAATCTTCTTTTAAAATACCCAAACAACACTGCTTGCTAATATTAGCTGTGTAAATACTAAATTGAGCTCTTCTCCACTTTTTTTGTGCATGGATGAATAAATGCAAATGAAATTAAAATGTGCGTTTTGGCAAATATCCTAGTAAACACAGTCTGTTAGGTAAATGTGTTAATGTAAACAGTTGAGAAAGAAAAGGCACATGTATTAAATCCGTGCTTTCGTTCTTAAAGTGAGAGCAAACTAATAATTCATCTAATGCTGTCAAAAAAGTGCTCCCTCACCTTACTAAAACACCTTTGTAACATCAACATGATTCGTCTATATTTAATTTATTCAGTGAAGACTATGCAGTTATTTTGCATTACATTTCTGTAGTGTACTTGAAAAATTATTTTAGACGGCTTAAAAACATAAAAAGCACTGTTTATTGAACCTGTGTCTTTGTTTGCATTGTATTTATTTATCTATAAAAAAATATTTTTAGCACCGAGCCCATAGTAGCATCCAGAATTGTTTTTGTAATTGTTTACTTTTTTTTTTTTTTTTTTATTGTTTGAAAAAAAAAAAAAAAAAAAAAGTGTTGGCCTTTTTTTTGCGAATGTCCCAATTGAGGTACAGGATGAGAAAATGTAATATTCATGTTACATATTTTGGTTGCATTTGTGAGTTAATTAAAATGTAGATGGCTGTTTAAATATGTATATAAAATCATATAGGCAAATATCGCATCGCTGGATATGACGGTAGAGATCGTATCTTACCGCGGACACAGTAATGGACATTGTACTCTGCTGAAGCGTGCTGTACCTGGTTTCCTGTGGTTGGTGTAACAGCGCTGCTCTCAGGGGTGCTGGCGAGGGCCAGAGCGGTGGCCAGCTCGCTTTGAGTGATGGGTCTGGGGCCCACGGCGCCGTTATAACCCAGAGAAGCTGGCCTCATGCCGGCCAAACCACTAGCAAGAGTGGACGGCCCTCCGCGAGTCCCCTACAGATGATAAACTGGCTTAGGATCCAATACTGATAATGCACTGTTCCTAATGAAGAACGGTAAATCATCACAAACCGACTGGAAGTCCTCCTCGTCATCAGACATGCCTTCAAAGAGGAAACCTCCTGTAGGTTGAAGAAAGTTTATGCATGAAAACTACAATGGATCACCAGAATGACCTGTCACATTATGCAAACGGCGGGCGATTTTTCACTTAAATTGCGTTTAAATGGACACTCGCCTGGCATGTCGCTGTAGGAGCTGGAAGACACGTTTCTGGAGGAGCTGGCGCTCTGCTGGGGCGGCACGCTGCCAGCCACCGAGTGCAGCACCAGAATGATGGCGTTTACCAGAGCCGGGTGGGAATTGGCCAATCTGGTGAGACAGGCAAGCTCAGGGTGTCGGTCACTTTAACCCAAAGTGCGCCACGGGATTCAAACGAGGCGGTTAAACCTCGGAGTTAACAGGAAGTCAACACGATATGGTGTTCACAACCGTTCTGCAATGTTTCCTCAGCCAAAATGGAAAGTGGTTTCAAAAAATAGTGAAATAAGTCAAATATAGACGCTACCTAAATATGAATTTAAAAATTAAATTGTGAATTTTTTATATATTTTTTTATTTTATTTCAACACTGGTTAATTAATAATGACATAATAATAATTACTATTGTTATAATTATTATTCATATATTAATAATATTATTATACCTAAATTATCACTGATTTATTACTTGTATTATTAAAAGCTGTCATAGTAATTATATTTATTATTATTATTATTTTTATTATTATAATACTGATTAATTAACTGCTGATTAAATACTGATCAATAACATTTATTATATATTTGATTATCTCTAAAAATTATTATTGTATTTATATTAGTTTAAATGTTTTTATTAATTCTAAATAACACTGCTGATTTTTTAATTATTATTATTATTATTATCAGTAGTATTACTAATTGTCACATATTTGGACTCTTTTTCTTGTCCCATGTGTTCTGTGTGACCTACTTTCTGTCTCATTGTATTCAGGCGTGTCTTGTTAATTTAGTAATTTCCTGTGTGTTTATAAGTTCCAGTTTGTTTCAGTTCTGCTCGTCCGTTCTCGTCTTTTAATGTGTGTGTTTATAGTCTGCCTGGACGTTTATTTACTCTTTTGTGGAAGATTAACACTATTGAAAGTTGTATTCTTGTCGAGCGCTCCTTCCTGAACCACACCGTGACACTAATAGTAGTAGTATAACTAATATGTATTTTTATTATAATATTAATTATTGAGATTACGGATTTATTACTATATATTACATATTTGATTATTATATTACAACAATTATTATCAGTGTATTATTAGTTAATAACATCACTTTCTACTAATGTTACTGATTTATTATTATAGATGTGGTATTATTATTATTATTATTTTACATTTAATATTACTGATTTATTATAATGATGATGATTATTATTATTGATTGCTTATTATTAACTGCTAATTATTATATTAATATTGATTAGTTAATTACATTACAGATTAGTTTTTTCTTGGTAGCTTTGGCAATAATAATAATATTCATATTTATCAGTTTAATATACATTTTATGATTAAATTACAGTTTAATTGTTGTTGCTGTTGTTATTACATATAGCACTGTTTGTTATTGTTGTTTGTTGCTTATTTTTCCTATAATTAGTACTAATAATAATGTAATAATAACTACATGTATTTTAGATGAGTTGTATGTATGTGATGATGCTCACTCACGTGTCCAGCATGTTTGGGTCTGTGAATTGTATAAAGAGGTCTTTGTCCTGAAGAACCCCTGAAAATAGAGTCAATAAACAGGAGTAAGTGTCCATCACGCCTCGCCTCACGGTCGCTCAGCCTGGACTCATACCGTACCCAGAGCCACCGGATCGCTGCTCAGCCCGGGGGTCGCCACGATGATCTGGTCCAGGGACTCCTTGTTGTTCAGCATCTTGAACACCTGGAACGAGCGAACAGCTGCTCAAACATGCGTCCGAGAAACCCTCCCGAATGGGCACGCCGCCCCGGTCCACCTACCGAGTCTCTGTATGCAGTGCTGGTGTGAAGAGCGGCCTGCAGGACCCGAAACTCCCTGGCAGCCGCAGCCTTGTCCACCGGCTCTAGAGGAGAACACGGGAATGAATTATGGGCTGTGTTCGTGGCGTGCTCTTCTCTTGAAGATATAAGCGTGAAGACGGCGGAGGCGACTCACCGGGATGGATCTCGGGCTCTGGCCATGACTTTCTCAGGATGTGCACCGTGGATCCCGACTGAATCCCGTAGGACTCCAGAGTCAAGTCATCCTTTAGCTTTCTGCCACAGTACACTAATTCTGCAGATACAGGAAGACTGTATCTTAACCAAGATTCCTCTAGGGGTTATTTGCAGAATTTATTACTACTTTTTATTATTTTTTTTTTCCTTTTGGAAACATGAAACTGTTTTGAAGCCTCTTTAGATTTCATTAAAAAAAGAGGCAATGTTAAGGTTTTTAAAAGTCAAAGTTTATTATTATTATTATTATTAAGTATTATAGTATATATTATAGAAACTTTTTTTTTAAGCAAATGAGATTTCCACCCCATCGAGGGGAGAAATAGTCTGATAGACTTAGTAACACCTATTAGTTGCTTATTACATTGATATTACACAGCATGCATATTACTACAAAAAATTAGTCATTTAGTAAAATCGTAAAAAAAAACTAATAAGCACTAGTAAAATAATAATATATGCTAATATAAAAAAATAATAATAATGTAATAAGAAAGCACTATGCTACATGAAAATATGCTTAAGGCTAAAAACCGTTATTTAGTGACCTGAACAGCTATAAATGATTTTAATTTGATTTCAGATTACGGCACTGTAAATAAAAGCTCCAGTGTTTTTAATCAGACCAGAGATGACAGCGTTAACAACAGGATGATAGTGAGCCATATTCTTCACGTTATGTGTTACCTATGAGCTCGGGATCTGGTATGGCATCGGGGATCTGAGCTGACACCAGCTGCTTGAGCGTGGAGACCCGATACTCTCCGGGAGGGACGTCTCCGGGCTCAGTCTCGGGAAACTGCAGCACGGACTTGGGGAGAGAAGGCTGATCCAGCAGCTTCAGGGACAGGCGCCAGTCGGCGAGCGCCATCGAGCCGCGCGGACTGGAGGTGATCGGCGCAAAGAAACGGCGAATAAACCTAGAGACCCCGCAAACGCTATCCGTCTTTGAAATAAACAAGAATCGTGCGGCTGTTTTCATCCGCGCGCCATGACGTCACGCAGGAAAGATGTCGGATCTGGGAATTGTAGTTTTCCCGGCGTGTTGACAGAATGTAGTTCTCGCGTGTGAACCGAGAGGGCAGTGTAGCCGTGAAAGGCAGAAGCAATAGAAATGTTCAAAATAAGTGTGTTTTAGAGAACCTGATGTAGGCCTATTAAATAACTAAGGCTGAAAAATAAACAAATAAAAGCTATAGTTTAAAAAACTAATTTCATTTCTAAAATGACAAACAAACATGCATCAAAATTAATTAATTAGGCCACTACTGCACTTTTTTTGTACAGCTAATACTGAGATATAAATTAAATATTGGCAAATATGGTCAATTATCAACGAAGACTGAAAATGAATCTTTAATGCTTTTAATTGAAAAAAATCATAGAAAATCGAACCATTTATTGTATAAGAATTTAGACTGGGGGTAAATATCTATATGAAATAAATGTTTTTTCTGAAATACACGTTGGGCACAATTATTGGCACCCCTGGAAATTCTTCTAAGTGAAATATCTCTGAAGTATATTCCCATTCATATTCACAATTTGGAGCACTCCACGGTGATTATGAAAACTGGAAGAGGACATGGTTTTTATCGTCCTAATGTTCGGGAGACAGTTTTGAGTGGCTAAACCCTCCAAGGACCACAGCTGGAGAATTGCAGAAAATAGTTGAGTCTTGGGGTTAGAAGACCTTTTAAAAATGATCAAACACCACCACAAGTTGTTCGGGAGGGGTTCAAGAAATCTGTTCCTAACTCATCCAAAAACAGACTCCAGTATGTTCAGTTATCAGACAAGACTGGATCTTCAAATGGGATTATGGCCAATGAAACTAAAAAAAAATGTTCTTTTTAACACACAAATCGCCATAATAATAATTTCATTCAATCGTTTCGGTGATTCAGTCACTACACCATAGCACAGGTTCACCTACAGGCTAATAAATAATGCTAAATGAGCAGTTTCAGACAGAAACAACATAATACGCCTTGCTTATCACTCAAATTTAGTCTTTCAAGATTCAGCATTAATCTTAAATCTGTGATTGTTGTCTTTATATTCGCTGATTCCTTTCCCCTATGCTTTGTTTAGATCAGTTCTTTCATTTCAAACCTCTCGTATCCATCAGTTCTCAGTGCTAGGCGAGGTTTTAGCGAGGTAGGACTGTATTTGTGCTGTCACGCAGTTATTCGCAGTGACAGATGGTCTCTTAGCTGGATACGCTTCTCAGAGAGCGCCAGTCTTCACCGAGCTCCTCCACTCGGAGCAGCACGCCTGACAGCGCCTGAGGGAATCAGGACACACCAGTTATGACAGGGATCGAGCAAGCGTCCAGACATTTCACACCCTGCGAAGAGACGCCCTGTTCAGCCAGAGCCGGTGGAACATGGCGCAGCTACAAAGGGACATCACTTTGGGCTTGTCTAAAGATCAAGACAAGTCTGAAACTGTGCGGTGTAGATTAGAGGAACTGTGGCTGCTTGCAAACTACCACAGTGTCCACTCCGACTCTGGTCAGTTTGAAGTGGAAATCAGACGTCCCCTTTGTAGCAGGATGGGACAATATTTGACATTTTACTCCAAAATAATGATATTATGCACACAACTCATTTTACCTTATAAAAATTGAGACGCTCATAGATTATGTGTGCTATTTATACAGAATTTGTTCGATTTGTACACTGAAAAAGTTGAGAAAACTGCAAGGCAACCAGTCTCGAAAGAGTGTTCTTTTGGTTGAATAAAAAAACTGAATACAAGAAGTGGAGAAAACTCAAAAAATCAAAAGGCCTGAAGCTGGTTGCCTTAAACTTTTGAAGTTTTCTCAACTTTTTTACAGTGTGGATAACACTGCGCGCGCACACACAAACTAATATGACATATAAAGACATAAAAAACACAACAAAAAATTCAATTAACATTTTTATTTCATCTATAGTTTCCAAAGCAGTATTTCTCTAATATAAAACATTAAACTAAAACTCAAATAAAATAAATACGATCTGTATAGATGTAGAAAAAAAAGTATGCAAAATGACGTTAATATATATATATATACTTTGCAAAAAGCTAGATCATCATTTTCTAAGAATGGATTATAAAATCAGACAAAATTATATTATAACTTAAAAGTTGCTCTTGCATATTCTACAACTTAATGGAGTTGTCAGTTATTTTTTATAAATGGTATCTTCTTATTTATTTTTTTCAAAATGTCTCAGGAAAAAAAAAAGGAAATTGACCAGAAATTATACACACACACACACACATACATCTTAATATAATTACATAGATTAAATTATATTTTGTATATATTATAATTTACATTTTTGACCTTTTTTTTATTTTAATATGTTCTGATTTGAAATTAATTAATTGAAATGATTACTATTTCAATGTTTTAACATTTTTTGAAAGAGCCTTTGATCTTGTTCTGAAGCTTGAATGTTGGCATCCTTGAAACGAGCCCTTTTCTCAGCCGCAGCACTCACTGTAAGGAAAGTGTGAGAGAGGCCGTGAGCGTATCGGGCAGCGTGTTTGCGACGTGATGCTTGATGGAGTCTCTTCCAGTAAGGTCACTTTACATTCACATCACACAGAACAGCTTGATTAATGGAGAGGCTGAGGAATGGATTCTTTAATTTGATTAATTAGGCTCAAGACCTTGTCTGCAGAGGTCTGATGAGAATTGAATATAAGCATTCTGAAGAGCCTCGAAACCTGCATTAAGGGATCGTTATATATGGAATAAATGAACATTATGTGTCAATCAGGAAACTCAGTGAATGAGGGAGAAGCTAATGGGTTTGATTACAAGCGACCCCATTAAAACTTTTGTCCCAGTTTGGCCCCATGTGCATGAAAAGATTAGTGACTGGGATACAACTAATGCATCATTATCCTCATAAGCAAGCTTAATATCGTGAGGGCTTTGCCCAATGATGCCACAATAATCACTATTAACACAACCTTAATAGGAAAGAGGAAGGAAAGTTTCTATTTGACCAATTTGGCTTCGTGGTGCGTTTACGTTGGATAGCTCAAGTTCTTGTACTAAACAAACTACGAAAGCTAGTCTCTGCTACGCAACAAATATAATAAAAAAAAAGCGTTGTGACTTTTTCCTCACAATAGTGAGATCAGACTTGAATTTTGAGTTTCTCGCAGTTTCGATTTATATCTAACAATTCAGACTGTTTTCTTGCAATTTTGTTAATATCTCACAGTCCTGACTTTTTTCAAACGTGAGTTTATGTCTCGCAATTGACCATTCGCGGGGAGCTTGACTGACAGGCTATTACACGGATATTATGTGCTGCTCCTGCTATCGGCATCTTGTCCAGTGTACAGTTGTACATTGTGACGACAATTACGCTTTATTGATGTACGCTTGAAGTGAGGCAATGCAGTGATCTGTCACGACGCATTAAGAGCCACAAAACAGTCTTTTATTGTTTGAATTTCTTTAAAAAAAGACTCAATTTAAAAGAGAGAGTCCTGAGACCTTGTTTTATTCCAGAAGTAACCCGCTCTGCTCTTCTCTGTCGGTGTGTTGTCAGTTTCTTCATTGCTCTTTGATGTATTTTTCACTGCGTGAGAACATGTGTAGTGTAAGAGCGGCACTGTTTGTCAAAGATAGCAACAGTAACTAAAGGTGGGTTGAGACTTTTTTCTTGAAACTGAGTTTCTACCCTTTTCTTCTCACAATTCTGAATGCTTATCTCATAATTATGGCATTTTTCTCATCATTTAGATTATATCTGAAATGTTTTTTGTCTTCACAGTGGCATGTTTAAATCTTATGTTGCTAGCTAATGATGTTGTGATGTTTTTGCATGATAGCGGCACTACTGACGTAAAACTGAAATGAAAATACACAATGACATTACTCAAACTAAACTAATTGGCCATCTCGACGAAAAATATATAATTTAAGATTAGATTTGTTTGCTTATTATCATGTCTTTTATGCGTAAGAGTAATATAAACGCAATTTTATATATATATATATATAAATGAAATTTTGGGCCATTTTGATGAAAAAAGCAACACGTATGAATGAATACATTTGTTTAACAACAGATGAATTTTGTTTTCATGCCAACTTTGTTATTAAGCCTCCACAACAGAGTGGAACTACTGAGCTCAGCGCAAGGTCAATATCTAAAGATATTGACACGGTATCAGCATGTATTCAGAAACGGCTGTCCTAGTACAGCTCCATATTCTTTCACAGAGCAGGTCTCAGCTCAAACTGTTTCTCAGGCGCAGAATCACATTGCAGACAGGCTGTGTCTTGCCTCGGAACCAGCTTCCACAGTCTACCACGTATAATCACTAGTGTAACCATTTTAATAGCAACTGCAATAATCCAGTATCAGGAGAAAGGATCCCCTAGTGGAAGGAAATCTGACAAGAACAGCATGAACAGGAGGCTGGCAATAATGTATTTTGGTGTAAAAGAGAAGACTCTGTAAGCAGTATGCAGCATTGTGACGGTGTGCAGTTGCTATTTCTGTCGGATCTGACTCAAAAATTACACTGAGTGGTGTAAACTAGAGGACTTGTTAGTAGATAAACCTAAAAAATGTGTTATTTTAGTTTGTAGTGCTAAAATCGTATATATTAGGAATTTAAAAAATGAATAAGCCCTCTAAAAATGTACAAATAAACAATAAAATCTATTACTTATATATAATGCGCGCACAAATAAATTGACAAAATTATTTATAAGTAAATCTATTCTAAAACTACAATACCTAATACAAGAATAGACTATCGATACTAAAATAACACTGGTGTAAATAATTCATGTGTATAGAATAATATAAGAATTAATAAAAATAAGTTCATTTCAATGTTACCATGTGAATCCTATATATATATAAAATGTGTGTGCATATTTTTAGATTTTTTACAGTGTTTTTTGAGTGCGCTATTCCTTTAAGACTTGAATCTTCAACCTCGTGTTTGCCTTAGTTATAATTGGTCTCTACTTGTATAGAGGATTAAAAGGTACCCATAAAAAGAACTGCACTGTGTCCCTTGAAGGCAGTTTCAGTGATTGGCTTTTTATTATAGATGATTGCATAACAGCCATCTCCAGTTGAAATGGGCCCGAGGTAAAGCTTTATGATTTAGACTCCAATTAAATTACCTCACTCACGCTGACAGATGAACTCCGAGCACGGCCTTGTGAGGTCTTTTGAAGGAATGAGCCCACAATGTCAAAGTTCAGACACGGCGCGGCTAATTCGTTTGACACTACGGCCAGTGAATCTTGCCTCTTAATTCATTTCCTCCGTCTGACCCTCTGTAGCATCGGCACTTATGATTGCAGACACTCCTGGGCACTTCATTCTTTTTAAATACTTCTTAAAGGGACGGTAAACCCCAAAATAAAATTAATTTAAATAAAAATCATTTATTTAGCCTCAGCTTTTTAAAATGTCAGGAGTTATTTATAGACGTAAAAGCATAACCAGATTTATATAGTTTCTAAAGAAAGAGTGAGCAGTGGTTGCCTGGATGTTATTTTTGGGTTATTTAATGGTTTTTAGCTTGTCGTTTTGCAGTTACTTTAAATAGTAAACGGTTTCTTCCTCGCCCAGTTGAAAAGAGCTCTCCTCCATGTTCACTTGACCTCTAGAAAAAAAAGAAGCGTACAGATACTTTCACGAAGTAAGTCAGATATGAGCCACATCTCATGACAATGTCTAATGCAGCAGTTTTATTGTCACAGCTACGGTTACTATGGTAAATCTGTGCATATATCACAGGAAACACAGTTTCACTAATTAACGTCCTGGTGAGAGCAAGATGATTCGAAATGAAGCGTCTGCCAGAAAGTTGTATTCATTGTTTTATTCATAACTTGTTTTTTTGTGAGAAATAACTGCCTAATATAAAGCACATTGTTTATATTCTGGTAATTCTTCTAGGAAGCGTACCCCTCGCTTAATTTACAAATGTCTATTTACTGCACAGTGTGGGTGTGACCGAAACCAATTCTCACTCCTCGGGGGGCTTTTGGACTGGTGTTAATGTTCTGCCGAGATGCACGATTGTTTCAGCATTGGCATAATCCCTCATAATTAATCCAAACGATGGTTAAATTGTTCTTTGGAAACTCCTTGAGAACTGAGGTTTTTCCACGATGGTTAAATCATTATCGTATTATCGTAAGTATTGAACTAAACATTTCTTAAACGCGAATGATTCAAAGTCATTTCAAACTTATTTAAACGATTGGTTCACCCCCCCACCCAAATTTTTTTTTTCCCATTTATTCACCCTCATGACTTTCATCCTTCAGTGGAACACAAAGGAGATCTTCTGACATTATTTAAGATTCTGAAATCACACAAAAGCATCATGAAAGTATTGTTAAAAATAGCTGTGACTTTAAGAGCGAATCATTCAGTGAACTGAATAAACCGAAAAGACCCAACAAAAGCAATGAAAAGTTCACTATTTTATGAATGCATCAAGGACTTTTTGAGAACAACAATCAACTTTTGTATCTCAAATCTAACAAACACGCCGCTGCTCAAACGTTTGAAATAACTACATAATGCTAGAATTTGAAATCACTTTCTATATTATTAAAAGTTTAAATGGCATTTATCCTGTGATGGAAAGCTGAATTCTCTGCATTATTACTCCAGTCTTCAGTGTCTTATAATCCTTTAGAAATCATTCTTATACGCCGATTTGCTGCTTAAATAAAACATATTATTATCATCAGGGATAAAAATACATTAAGACTAAAGAAGACAGAAAGAACCTTGTGTTCTAATAAATCTCCATCAAACTGCAGTTGGGTTATTTCGATTAGGTCTGAGAAGTACAGCTTACTAACACAATAAAAACATGACAACACAATTCAAAAAACATGATTTTTGAAAATGTAAAAAAAAAAATGGAAATGTATCTGTTTTTGCAAATAATCTCTTAATTTGCATTTACAAAGTTATCGTTAGATTGTTCAAAAGTAACAGAATTTATAACAGACATTAATACTTTTACAACATATTTCTATTTCAAATAAATGTAAATGCAGTTCTGTTGCACTTTTGATTCATCAAAGAATCCTAAGAAATGTTCCCAAAAAAACTATTATTAATTGAGCATCGGTGATAACTAATGACTGAGAAGCAAATCAGAATATTAGAAGCAATGGTGGTGACAATTCAGAAATAAATTACATTCGAATTGAAATATATTCAAATAGAAAATTTGATTTGAAATGGTAATAATATTTTCTTTCTAACAGCATTGGTAAGCAGAAGAGACTTCATTCAGAAACATTAAACAATCTTAATTATTCCTAACTTTTGACCAGTAGTACATTCAGAATATGTTAAATGTAGTTAATGAGCTATATGGACTATTTTTTTACCTTGTTTTTTTTTGTCATTTTGCAGTTTCACATACCCTGTTCTTTTTCGCTTCTATTTTATCGAGAGAGAAATAATTCACCTTCTGCATTCCACAGAAGAAGGAAAGAGCAGCATGAGGGTGAAAAATTAATGACGGATGTTTCACTTTTGGGTTAACTATCCAAGTTTCTGGGACACTTGCAGAAAGTTTCAGTTCTTGTAGTCACTTGAAGCTCTTTGCTTTGCTGGAATGTATGGGAAGTTAGTTTGTGTGCTTTTGTCGGAAACAGTTTGTGTACTGCAGCTACGGAGAGCTCTTTTCTTCGAGTCCGGGCTGGAGTAGTTTTTACGGTTACACGTGGGCGTCAGGAACCTCGGAGGTGAAGATGTAAACACAGAGTCGGTGGACGACAGCCTCGACGACCTCATTCCACCTCTGTCTTCGTCGTCGTCGTCATCGTCGCAGCACAACGCGTGATAGAGCGTCTTGTCGTAGTAATGGAGCCGTCCTCCAGATCCAAAGAGCCAGGAGGCTTTAGGGCTGTTTGAGGCCTTTAATGGTCCATTGAGGGCAGGCAAGTCTCCACAGCTCCGGCGGTAGAGCTCTAATTCTTGTTTCTTGGCTGCGGTTGGCTTTCGGACCGTGTCTAGCAGAGGGTTGTGCAGTAAGTGGTTGTCGGATAATGTCTCGTTTTGCAAGAGGTCACCACGGTCCTCGCTGCAGCACACTAGTGTCAGGTCATCGTCTGAGTCGAGGTCGATATCTGATGTTAACTTGTCGATTTGTGCCACAACCTGAAGAGAAGAAAAAGAGAAAATTGAGTGCATGTCTGGAAAAAGCCCTCGGGGAAAATCTCTGAAGCTTTTGTAGTTTGCCCTGAAAAATAAAATTCAGTCATTATTTACTTACTCTTGTGTATTTTTATACCTGGTCGACTCTATTACTTTAAAGTGCCCCTATTATGCCATTTTAAAGCTTCCTAATATTGCTTTTGGAGTCTCCTACAAAAGGTTTACATGCATTTAAGGTATTTTTTTTCAAAATATGTTTAATATCACCTCATTTTCCAGTGATTCTCAAACGATTCGTTCGAAGCAGTTCAAAGATTCAGTCTCTATAAACCTTCCTTGAGCTCACTCTGCTCTGATTGGTCAGATAGCCCAGTCTGTTGTGATTGGTCTACTGTGTACTGCAGTCGTCAGTAAGCAACGTGTTTGTGGGCGGGGTCAGGTTGTTCGTGGCCGGGAATTAGGCGGGAATTATGCAAATATATCACGCCGTGACGTGTATTAAAATTACTAACGACTCGTTTAGGCTGTACAGAGTCGATTCTTTATTTTGGAGACAATAACTTTATTTAAAACTGCAGATCACATACAGCTACATTACACACTGTATACAAAAAGAAACACTGGAAATGGCATAATAGGGGCACTTTAATACAGTATTATCAGAAAAAGCTCAACTCAAATGTTTTGTTTGGCAATAGAAAACAGCTAACACAGAACTAGCATGCTAAATATACTATTACTATATCTGTATGGTTTTGGCAAGATGTACAAGAAAAAGTAGATTACTATGCATATGAGCAGTAACGTGTCATTAAGTAAAGCAATATTAAATACAGGACTTTATTGTATGTAGCAATACGCCACATCAGCACAATCTCCAGCATAATATAAACTCCCAAAATACCAGTATAAGTCCCATTATAATAGAACATCATGTATTCACAAGTTTCTTCTTTTTCTTCTGGAGCAAAAACATATAAAAATGCACTTGCTTACAATATTAACTCTAGTCCCATGCAAAGCACGCTGGGAGCTAGAAACGTCTCGGTTAGATTAAGTTAAAATCAACAAAAAATGAGTCACGTACAGTTTACTTAAAAATTGTAATCCATTACGGAGTAAGGATTGTATGATGAAAACTAGTTTGCAACATAATTAACCTGTAGTTAGTAGCTTAATGGTGACATAATTAGACTACTTTTGATTAACTTTTTTTATCAGACTTGTTTTAAATGTACCATACTGATATAGCAAAGAGAAGGTAAATTTGTTTCATGTTTTGATGTCAACATCATAAAATTAATCGCTATACAAAGGTGTATACTATAATTACAAATGCAGTATTTTGTGAATCTGATTAGATAATCCAGATGACATGTAATTAGTTACTACCCAGGACTGGTCATGTAACAACATGTTTTAAAGGGGTAGTATACCGTATCTACTTTAAAGCGGTAGTTAACTGAAAAAATGAACAGTTGTTGGTTACATATACTATGTAAGTCAATGGGGACCTGAAACTGAATTCTTCCCAAGAAGTAAGCAGCTCATATGTGGTGTTTGGACCAACATGAGTTGAGTAAATAATGGCAGAATAGTTTTTGGGGGATCTCTCTTTAATAAATGTAAGAAAACGCAGACTTCTTTTATGATAGCATAAAAAAGGGTCTCTTATATGATGTGATTTATTCACAAATGTAAAAATGTTTAGCCAAAACCAAGCATGGGAATCCACCATTTTGGCTTATTAGTTGCACAATTTGCGTCTCATTCATTTAGTTTTGTACGACCCGAATTGACATAATTTGATAATCTGATAAAGTAATCTATTGGGCTCAAACATGTATTTGCACCATGTCATCATGCGAACTAGCCACCCTGTTGTTGAGAACACCAAGATTTTCCACAGTATTTTCTGAAGAATGCCTGTGGTTTTATACTACACAAGTGCCTGAGCTTAAGCCATAAATGAGTAATAAGGATATATATCTGTATCTATCCTTCCCATCTTTATGTTTTCCATCTCACCCCATTTCACCCACTGGCATTGGAATATTTAATATCTGTTTGTGCTGAAGGGAATTTGTCCTCCTGCTGTGCTAGTAACTGCATCTTACATAAGATCTCAACCATACGCTTATCAATATTCCTTCTCTCGCTTTACCCAGCTCTTTTTCTGAGCAGGATCTCAAGGCTGATGCTCACAAAACAGAGACAAAACAAAGCACAGGCGTAGCGATCCTGCCGGATCATAAAGTCTGTCTGAAGATTTTAATCAGATTATAACATGCATAAATGGCTATATATGGCGGGATATTGAAATCATATGAGTGCACTGCAAAGGCATTATGTCGCCCCTTGTCGATATTAAGCGGCTTAGTACGTTATTTATGACGCAGTTATGTTTGATTTCTCAGGATTTTGATGATAAAGCACTGCTTGAAATAGCAGAGTTATTAATGATAGCTTGTTCTGTAATTCGCTGCTTCTGATTTCGATGAGCTCAGGGCTTTGCTGCCGCCCAACTTTATCATCGCATTCAGTCGCAGGATGTGCGTTCGTGATATAGCAGATTGGCTATTCAGTGACGAGCCGTTCGGTAATAAGCAGTCAAATGTAAACGGGAAGAGCCCAAATGACAGGCATTCAACAGCCAGAATATCCATTCACTACGCACCTGCTGCTCGAAAGCGCACACAATACTCGAACAATGACAAGCTGACGCGAGGACCGTACAAACGCCGCGTACTGTATTTGCGAATAGGCTATGTATCGAGCCCTGCCAAGTATGATAAGCGCTCTGTGGTTATCAGAGGGTTACATTTTTGGGACTCCACTGCTAGGCTCCTGTCTGGAGGAGGTATTAGATCATCTCTCGTGGGGTTGTGCCCTGTGTGCTGCTGTCAGAGAGTTCATGTTTAATGCATTCCTGCCAACCGCACGCTAACTGATAGGAGATCAGACTGCTGCTCGATTGAGACCGGCTCTGAAACAATTGCTACCTTGTGAGGGTAGGTTTGACTCGAGGAGCCTTGCACACCTTGCAAAGCAGAAATGCTGACCTATAGAAATCCCAAAGCGTCGTGATTGTTGTAGGAGGCTCTGCTCATAACAAGTGGCTAGTGCACTTGTATGCATGCGGTGGGTGACACGCGCTTCTGTAGCTCGGTAACTGCATGATGTATACAGCACCAGTGTTGGAAAGTGAACAGTTGCATGTAATGGCATAACAAAGGTAACACTACACACAATATAAATGCTGTTCGCTTTCTACCAAAACCACTCGTTTTGATTCTTAGGCCATCAATGTATCGTTACGATGGGGTATGGTTTAATTTGGATTTCATTGTGCATTTTTTTTTCCCTCTCAGAGAGAATCCCTATATCCAACCATTATATGACTGACAGATTACAATGGTTTGGCTTAAAAATCTCAAATTGGATCTAATGAAGATAAAAAGACACCTACACCTTAGCCCTTGGGGTAAACTGATAAACTTAAAATTTTAGTTTCAAAGTGAACTATATTTTTAATGTAATCTGAGAGCTCTTTGCCCTTTTATAGACAACTGTAATGTTTCCAGGGCCAGAAACATGATCAGAACATTGTAACGTAATGAAGTAGTGAGGACATTGTGACATCAGAAAACGTTTTGTTCGCAAAGAAAACAAAAATAGCAACTTAATTCAACAATTGCTGGGCAGATATTGCATTTTTAAATGCACCTTATAACTGACACGTCGCTCCAAAACAGTGAAAACTCTGTTATGATGTGCGGTTCATGTCAAAAAGATGACATTTATGTTATTGTTTGTAATATGATATTTGAGCTAAACCATACCATCATCTCTACCACTTTTAGAATTAATAAAAAAATGTTTTTAGCCAATTGACGACCAACTCACTGAATATTTTTGTTTTATATGCAAAACAAGAGACCAGAAACTCGATTTGGAGGATTGTTTGGATCTCCTATCTAAATCTAATTAAGTAGCTGGTGGAGCAAATCCAATGCCATTCTAAAAGTTACAACCCTTAACATTTTTTTAGCCGATTTGTCATCTTACCTGCAGAACCCCAGGTCTTAGAGTCAGATAATTGCCAAACCTTCCCAGAAGGCTTTTAAACAGAGCGTGTTTGGAACAGAGTGTGAGTCAGACCAAGCATTTGACCAATTTAAACTTTTGTGAGAGGAAGCCTGATTTGAAAGCAGTAAGAAACAAGACCCATCAACACCATTGGGCTTCTTAACCGATTGATTTTTACCTAGAGACTTTAAAACATCTGATAGAGAACATTAGATTCAAAAACAGATTCTAACCTCATACATTTTTCATCACTGCCTTCCCCATATATTTTCTCTGAAAATAATCTCCATATGCATTATCATATATATCTACATATATATTTTTATACAAAGAGACTTACATGGCATTCAAGGTATATGTTATATTAGCTACTGGTGCCTTGGTTTTGCTAACAGCATGCTCCTCGGATTGAGCTTCAGGAATGCTGTTTACCAGAAGAGCTCAAGGTTTAGCTAGTTAACTATGAATGGGGGAAAATGTGTTAATACATTTAATAGTAACCATGCATTCTAATAAAATAAAGTTCGAACTTAGCTCAACTTACTATATGCTTTAGTGGGACATTAGCATTTTTTTGCACTCGTCATAATGATTCAGTATAAATAATGAACCAATCTGGTTAAAACGGTTCAATTGTTGATGTAGCTTATTTCACATAGAATATAAAGAAGGCCCATATGGTGCTTTTTTTGGCGGGAAATCAGTAGAATTCTACAAAATTGATTTTAGACATGATTAAAATGTGTTAAATGGAGCTTAAAATACCCATTTTATTGGTAGGTGTCAGCATAATCAAATTAGCCAAATTATTGAATTACACAAAGACAAAAAGAACTAGACATCATAATGCTATGTGCGTGGGGTTTGTAAGTGAGCAGTGTAATGGTTACACTTGGCAGCAAAGAATTCAGAATCGTGACAAATGTTTGGCTGTTATCCATGGAATAAGAGACAGCTGAAAGACAGATGAGCGTGTGGCAAAACTAATAACCATAACAAGATGTCAGTAGTAACAATAAGGCTCTGCTGCAAGGTGTGAATGACAGATGGAGGTGTTAACTCAGGCAAGAGCGGCAGAGCTACCGGTGATGCCTGAACTTGGCCAAGGAGACGAATGAGACAAATCCAGCGGAGCTGTGACTGAGATGATGAGACAAATGCCAGTCTGGGACACTCATAGACTCGGTGACAGTAATGAGGCGGATAGATATCCACCCGAGGAAAGAGATTAATTAAGGAGATGTCCTCTCACATAATGCTGAAAGCAGTAGCCCAGCACAAAGGGAGATAATCGCAAAAGAGATGCGACGTTGACAGGTGAGAATATGAGGAAATCAGTTGCGCTCCCATTGTCTGATTCGCCGGGTGATAATTAGGCATCACAGATGACATCTTGCTTGTATGGGGGTGTCGCACTGTATGTGGGGGGGTGTCATCCTGCAAGTCTTTCTCCTTGTTAATCTATCTGTTGGTTGCTGTTTGGGTGACAAGCTGTCCAGTCAACAGCCCCTAGGTGGACGTATCACAGGGGCATGAATGTGTTTGTGACCTTGTGCATGTTTTTGAATTGCGTGTGTGTCTATTGGTTTTTGTATATTTAGGTAGTCGGCCAGTAATTGCATTTAGGCTAGTAACAAACTCTGAAAGTATGCAAATATAAAGGCAAATGCTTATCAGGGCATTGCAAGATTGCATAATGTCTGGGTTACTGTCTGGGTTACTGGTAACTGGTAACAAAACCATACACAATTGGGTGATAGAGTTATCAAGGGGGTGTGAGGTAACTTTGGGTGTGATTTTTGGTTGTTACAAATTTCAGAACACAACAATGTGTGCATGTGACCCAAGTTCAACTCCCACCTCGGCACTTACAGCGATGTTTAATTATGCTCTTGGAGGACCACTATCCTGCAGCGATTAGCAATCCTAATTGAACACACCTGAACCCGCAAGCTCATAAGAATTACTAGAAACTGGCATGTGTGTTTTGGCCTAGAAGCAACATTGGTCATCTTTGGGTTAAAGCCCACAACCTTTCACTTACTAAATCTCCCCATCAGTTTGTGCATTTTAACAAATCATTCCTTAAACCTTCAAAGCAGGCCTGTAGTGTGTGCTTTACCTCCCGGAGCTCTTTTGCCACGTCCTTGAGCTCAGCAAGAACTTCCTCCAGCTGTTCCATGACCATCTTAATGTGCCTGCGGATCTCTGCTCTCCGGTCAGGGCTCTGGCTCCGTTCAGATGGTCCTAGCGCTGTGCTGTGAAACATCCTTCACATGGGGACGACAGCAGCAGCAGCAGCCAGGAGGGGACAGGACACTGGGCTTCATGTCTGAAGCCCACCACAGTGTTGTTTGGCCCTATCTGAATGAAAGACCCATTCTCTGGTTCAAACATCTTAGCATAGTTTTTTTGATGATGTTGGGAAACTTTGAAATCAGTCCCGGAGCATCTAATATCTCTCAGTAAATTCAAAAGGAAAACTTTTAAAAAGAAAGAGGGCATCAAGAAAATTGGAAACGTTTCAGCACTGAAACAAACAGTTCTCAGCAAAGCTTTGATGTTTTTCCGTATGATGTTAAAATTAAATCAAATGGTATCATTTTTGGCATAAAAGAAGCTTTGTTCTTAAGACAGCCAGCAAATAAATAAATAAAACACCATTTTGAGCTTCTATTTTGAGAGGTTTGTGACATACCAAAAGCCAGTCTACCAGCTTATGTGGGACATCTGTCAATCTTTTTACCAGTTTTCCACATCTACATATGCATCCTCTGTTGCAACTCCACTTTTTCAAAAACATATACCATACAGTTTGTTTTCCAATAAAGCGAAATCCTTCAGAGTAGAAGCCATCAGAAATTTGATGTGAAGAATATATGTATCCCAAAGGTGCACTGAGAATTGTAAGAAAAAGTCACAATGCCAATACAGCTGGCAGAAAAAGAAAATATCCGATGTGACACCTTGGAGGACGAGCCAAAAATTGCTTCTCTCCGAGGCAATCCTGACAGATATTACTATGAAGAGCCATCACCCCAAGACATAGAGTGTTCCGGACATCCAGTTCAGCAAACCCACACCAGAATTTCAGTATAGCTTGTCTTCTCTTGGCTTTTGTGGCTTTGGTCCAGAATTGATGCCGTTTGGACTTACTGCTGCTCCATATGTCTATAAAAAGCTTCCGCAGAGTTGCCAGGCTTTTCCCACTGTGCCCTCGTACGGTGCAGCGTATCTCCTACCACATCTGAGCACGCTCAGATAACACTAGAGATGGGTGCATGCTCAACACCTCTCTTGCAATGTTGTCCTCTATCAGTCACTGATGCTCAAGCACTTAGGAAACCTCCCCCTTCCCTCTCTCTCTCCCTCATTCACTCACCCTCAAACACTCGCATTCGTTCTCTGTGATCTCTCTTCCATAACTCTTCCCGCCTCTTTCATACTTGCTACCGTACACACACTACCCTTTAGTCCCACTCACCCTTGTCCTGTCGCTTCCATCCTACTTCCGACAAACATACCAATTCATGTATACTTCCAAGCTCGCTCTCAGATCTTTTCAACCACTTGCCACCTCAGTTGGGGAAGCAAATTAATTCAATTCAGTGTTGCAGTGCAGGCTCATGAATCGTGAATGCGACGGCTCTGCAGCAATAGAAGCGGACCAGATTATCCCATTTAGATCAGTAATGAATAGAAGACAGACGCAAGTACATCAGGAAACTGCTCGCCCTAACCATAATTATGTGCAAGAGATGCTTCAGCCTCCAGTATTCATTTTCCTGTTGCTCGCTTCAAATCACGAATCGACCAGGGGACTGTGTCAGCAAGTTTGAAATTCTAATTTACCTTTCTATAATGATTCTTCAAAACATCCTGCGAGGCTTGTCCCAAACAAAGGCCCTCATTATTTCTTAGGTGTCTCTGGTGGGAACTCTGATGAGAACTATCTGGGAGAAAACAACAGGGTTTAGCACAAAACAAGCAGTTGTTTGAAAAGTGTATTCAGGCATATGGTGCTGAACAGTCATCTGGAATAACAGATACATTTTGAGATGAAAGCATTGAGGAAAGTAGAATGACCATTTGTGCTGCGAACATGAATGATGCTGGGGAAGATGTGCTTTTACTTTTGGGGCATTTGGATAATTTTAGCCTTGTAGATGCTAAAACAGGCCAAAATAATTGAAAGGATAGATCCGAGTCATTTCTTAAGGGTGATGTATATTATATTTAGGTTAATAAGAAACCACCTAAACAGTCTAGCAGTGCATGGCAACCACTCTAACAACTCGAAAGCAGTGCATTAAAAAACAAATGCAAAGCAACAGAATAAAAAACAATACACCATAGCAATCTCAAAGAAACACAAGTCAAAACATCCTAGCAACCGCAGCGCAATGCAATGTAATGGTCAGAGCACCTTAATAATCGCAAGGCAACACAATAAAATACTCAGAACAACCTAGTACAAAACGATGCAGTGTTTTGCTCAGAACACCCTAGCAACCGCAAAGCAACACAACTGAAACAGTCAAAACACCCAAAACAACCACAAAGCAATTCAATGTAACACTCCAAACACCCTAATAATCACAAAGCGATGCAATGTAACATTCAGAACACCTTAGCGATTTCAAAACAATGTAATGTAATGCTCAAAACACCGTAGCAACTTGAAAGCAAGGCAATGTAACGCCAATAACACCTTAGCAACCGAAAATCATTGCAATTTAACACTTAGAACACCCTAGCAACCACAAAGCAACCACATGAAATACTCAAATGCTCACAACACCATAGTAAAAGCAATCAAACGTTTAGAAGATCTTAGCAACCACATAGCGACACCTTTGCAACTACCATGGCATTGTGGCATGCGCAATTAGCATGTTCAAACACTACTCACATTTGCTTTAGAAAATATTCTTTGTTGTTTAGATGCTTGACACTTTGAACGACAGCATGTTCACAGGCACTAAATGTTTTGAAGTGCTCTATTTTATTAAAAGTTGAAACTGAGGACTAAACGCTGAGCTTTTGAGATTTGCAGAAAGCTAATGCAATCCTAATTGCATGTGTGGCAATTTCTGCATGCATTTAGGGCTAAGCACTAGCTGTTGAAGGAAACTTATTTCAATGCCCTAAAATGACGACGCAAATGGTTTTGTTTTCATTCACCGCTAACTGAATTCTTGTCCATGAAGCAGCTCACAAGATTTTTTTTCAGCAGTTCTTCTCAAAGCTAAATGCATTGCTTTCTGAAAAGGCTGAAACAAAAACACAGTTCCTGATTTCTTACAATCTTTTCACTGGATGCAACATCAGTGTTTCAGAGAAATGTTATAACAAGGTCTTTCATTCAAGAAGATATGCTGCCTCTGTAAAAGTCTTTGAAATAGTAGTATGCTAATGTTGCAGTTATATTTAGTTCAGTGAGTAGCATAGTAGCGTCTCATAATTACATATGGTTTTTTGTATTTTTTTTAATTCAGTTTGTCGGTTTAGTCAAGATGCAGATGTTATAAATGACAGTTGACATTCCTTCATGTTGACGTTGTCTTGAAGATACTAACCCTCACTTACAAAGCTTTCCTTCATGTGTATCTGAATTACGTCTGAATTTTTGCAAATGTAGTCAATCATTTTATATGTATACATATACAATAAATAATGCAGAGTGTACATACCATATACTATAAATATGTAAGCGTTGTAGTATGATAGTATGCTTTTTTTCAGGAAGCAGAGTCCAAAATACAATCTACCCATGCATTCAGTGCCATCTACTGGTGGATATGCAATGTAAAGCACAAAATGTAATTATAGGACCGATTGTGATTTCAGTATCATTATAACATAAAAGATAATATTATGCTTTTTTAAAATATTATAATTGTAATATTTAGTTTATTTAATTCTAGTTGATCAAATTCATTAGTTTTACTATTTCCATTTATTTATTTTTTCATTTTAATACATAAAGTTAAACTAAAAAATAACTCAAGACACGGAATGCAACATTATATGTTTATTATCCATCAGGGAGAGACGAAATAATATAAAAGTAATACAAAATGAACCAAAAACAATTCATCTCAAACTTCAAAAACAACCACCTTCAGAAATCACAACCATTGAGCTTCACGTCTGCATGATTGATTGACCGATTGATTTCTAATTAGCGCTTTTCTCGTTAAACCTAACATGTTAAAGTGTTGGCGTTGAATTAAATACAGATTAAGGTACACTAAACATAGTAGCTGAGGGAAAACAATATGGCTGAATTGATATTAGTACAAAATCATTTAAATGTTTTGACTCCTACAAGTCAAGAAAAAATAAAGAGAAGTGGATAAAAAAAAAAAAAAAGAAAACCTGTAAAATGTACTGGACTGCGGTTCTTGTCTCCAAGTCAACAATACATTCCACTTTAGACGTGACAAAATAATTAACATCTACACACATACAGAGTGCCTTTGTACACATGGCACAAGGTTTGGTTCAATTCACAGATTTACCAAGCACCACACACAACTCACTATACAAAGACAACTATCTGTTTTGTGTTACTCTACTGGCATCTTTCCACTCACTGAACTTTACAGTATGAACAAGGCTTTGTCTACTCTTGGGATACATTAGGCATGAAGATCAGGGCACAAAAAACATGGCGGGTCTCGGAAAGGACAGTGACCTTAGCTTTTGCTGGTGCGGCTGAAATATAACATTCACACTCGTTAATGTGATCAGATCATGCATGACAGATATCGATATTGCTTCTGTCAGTGTTTTCTTATTAGGCGACCGACCGTCAGAAAACGAACGGGTAAAGTTTGATACATCCCGTCCACTAGAGGGCACGGGAGAGGACCGCGGATGTCAGTCAGGGACGAAACCTCAGCCGAAGCTCTGCACAGGAAGTCCTGTCTTACCAAGCCCCCACAGTAGTGTACTAAACATCAGATTGTTACGCTCAAAACACCCAAATACGCACATTATCGAAACATCAACAGAAAGATCTGTACAGAAACAAACAAAACAAAAAAAGCACAGAAAAACTCCCCAAACATACATGAGTAGTGTCACATGGGCGTTTCACAGTTCTTGAAATGATTGAAAGTATTTTACAAGCCTTGATAGAGACACTAAGATGACATATTACATATACTGTACACTATTATTTTAATCTATTTCATACTTTATTTTCATATAACTATGACCCAGTTCCTCAGTCAACCATCTGTTTGTTCATCAGTGACCGGCTCCTCAGACTGTAGATTCAGACTAATCTAAATAAGTGTTCTACCGTATATTACAGATCCACAATTTTCAAGTCCGAAAGAGTTTAAATAATCTCTAAATATCTGTCGTTTCGAATTTCACACAGAAATTGCTTGTCGATGCATAATAATAATTTAAAAAAAATATTTTCAGAAAAATCGCCAAACATTTTGGGAAAATGCAGAGTACTACAATACATCACTATGAGAGTAATCAATAATTAATATGATACTGTGTATATATATATATTGTACTTGAGACAATATTACTTCATAATGTGCTTTAGTTGTACGGTTTAGACCAGTGGGGAATAAACCACCCAGAAGCCATATTTTACAGATATTTCTAAAATTCAGTCTGAGATTATATGCAAAATAACGATTTCTGTGAGATAAAACACCAGCCTTCGTCGCAGATTCAGAACATAATGGATTGAAATATATATATAAGAGCAGATTAAATATGTGAGAAATCAACTAATGTACAAACGTACAACATGTACATGTTCAAATATCTCGTCCAGTCCCTTCCGCTAGCCGAAACCTCGGCTACGGTGCATCAGCTGTAAAATGAGACAATTAAATCCTGAGGTAAAGAAAACAGTATTAACAAACACAACCGCAATCACTAAAACCTCCTTTAACACAACGAAAATACATAACTAAAACAAATGTAAACATATGGCTTTCCTTGCACCTTCACAGAAAAAGAAAACTTTCTTTGTATTTGCACTTGATGTAAAGCTCTCAAGACAAACAATACGTTTATAAACTTCCCGGCCAACACAAACGTTCTAAGAACGTTTTGCTAACGTTCATGTTACGTTACGAAAACATTGTTTTTAACCGTTTGTTTAAATTTTTTTTCTTAGATGCACAAGTTTTAACGGAACATTTTGCAAACATTGCGTCAATGTGTTCCCTAAACGTTCTAAAACGAGTAGTAATATATTAAAAAAACGTAAATGTCCGGCTAAAACGATTTAGAAGGAAAACGCTCCATGAATGCTGCATTAATAGCATAGCTGACGTTTGAGAACATTATTAAAGACCAGATAACTTTGAAGAAACATTAGGCGTTACTAGAACGTTTGTTCATAACTTGAAGAAAACATCGCCAAAGTTCTCCGAAACATTTGCTGTTGGCTGGGTTTATACTTTTTCAACTGCAAAATCAAGTAAACACCAGTCAATGTACTTCCCTAAGCTGATCATTTCTTCTCTTTGTGCATAAACGTACGTTTAGTCATAAAACCGTGAGGGGAAATGCGTCTTGCATTTGCTAAATAGTGGAAATGTGTTCTTGAATACAAACAGCCAAACAGAACACTGAACTGGCCTGAAAACACCACACAGACCAATCTGAGATTCTAGTTACTATAGAAACGTAGTGAGCTTTGGAATGTTTCCTTACTGGTGCTCCAGTTCAGCCATGTTTGAAATACGATAAGTGGAGAAACACTACATAACCGTTAATTAAATCTGCCGTAATACCACGTGGCGAGAGTGACGCTTTCCTACTGAGGGCTTCTAAATACCAAAAGCAACTCTTCAACCTATCGCACACTTTTAAAACGATTTAAGCAAAAGTATGTATTGTCGTACTGGTGGAAATTCGTTTAAATTCCAATTGGTCCGATGTATCCTTCTTTTCTCCCTTCCCCCGTTTCAACCATTTATCCCTCCGGAACTCCCTCCCAAATACCCTGTTTCTGTCCCCTCCCCCCCATCGCGACTGAAAAGGATCTACATTGGCTCGTCGTAGTTGTAGGTTGGGGCGGCCGAGTACTGCTGGCCCTGCATGGCCCCCTGCGCAGCCCCCATAGCTGCCTGCTGTGCTGCCTGCTGGACGTGAGGGTTCTTCCAAGCGCCGGTGGTCCATTCTTCCTGAGCCTTGCTCATGCTGCCCCCGCTGCCACGGTAGAAGTTGTGAACCTGACACAGAACAACACTTTGCTCAAAAGTTGACCTTTTTATAGATCACCCACCCAAAAAAAAACCTTTGAATATATTTAATTTACACATTGCTTTCGTTTATGCTTCAAAACAGAGCAAAAATAAGACAACTGTCTGCATTTAGAGGATAGAGCTATAAAATTAGATGCAGGGATATTTAAATTGTGGCGGTAATAATTTTCATAGAACCAATAAGCAATAAATAGCAAGGAAATGGCAAATATTTGGTGATAAAATAATGGTATAAAATAATCTTGTAAAAGAATAAACTCTTCTAAAGATTAAAAATGGCCAATAATTAGTTTCATACAACCAGTAACAGATAAATAAAAAGATTCTATAATATTTGTCTAAAGTAGTAATAAAACTGTTATTGCGGATGTGTAAGACAATAATTATGTTCATGCACCCAGTAATCAATAAATTGCAGATATTAATAAGATTTATTTTTGTTTTTTGTAAATCTAAATTTCCAGTTGGAGAAAAATTGTTAATCCAAAAATAAAACCTCAATATTGTTAACTGCAATTGCGTGAATTTTAGGGAATACCATGAGATCTGAGTATACCTTGGTGAGGGCAATGAACGAGAGAACAGCCACGGCAGTGAACATTATGGTTGGAATCAGCATAACAACAGCAGAGCCGATATTAGTGCTGAAAAAAGTGATGGTTGCCAGCCAGCCACTGCAGTACAAACACATAAAGAAGACGTATTCTCCTCATTAACAAGGTAGTTAGAAAGTGAACTACACGCAAAGCTTGTATGAAATTTAGAACAGAATGTAACATCCTAACATAACCTAAACAGGCCATAATATATGTGCGCTAAAAATACTACATGACGCAAAAGAGTACATGAGTCACTTGAGTTTCTATAGGGTAACTCCAACTGGAACTGACCCAGCTTTGCTGTATGTGTCCACACTACTGCTGGGCTTGTTTTACAAACCACTTCTGGGTTAGAAATGAACAAACCAAACAGTCGTTTATTTAACGTATCATAATAGTCTATCTATATAATCTACATTAATATCTATCTATCTATCTATCTATCTATCTCTGTCTGTCTATCCGTCTATCTAGCTGTCTCTGTCCACTCATCTATATATCTGTCTGCCTATCTATATCTCTGTCTGTCTATCTGTCCACTCATCCATCTATCTATATCTATCTATCTGTTTATCTATCTCTGTCTGTCTGCCTATCTATATCTCTGTCTGTCTATTCGTCCACTCATCCATCTATCTATCTATCTATCTATCTATCTATCTGTCCACTCATCTATCTATCTATACATAATCTACATTAATATCCATCTATCTATCTGTCTATGTCCACTCATCCATCTATCTGTCTGCCTATCTATATCTCTATCTATCCGTCCACTCATCCATCTATCCATCTATCTATCTATCTATCTATCTATCTATCTATCCACTCATCCATCTATCTATCCATCTTGTACATTAATATCTATCTATATATAATCTACATTAATGTCTATCTATCTATCTGTCTGTCTGTCTATGTCCACTCATCCATCTATCTGTCTGCCTATCTATATCTCTCTGTGTATCTATCTGTCTGTCTGTCTCTGTCCACTCATCTATCTATCTATCCATCTATCATCTGTTTATCTATCTATCTATCCATCCATCCAGTACCTTAATATCTATCTGTATATAATCTACATTAATATCTATCAGCCGTTCCTAAAGCACGCAGTCTGTCGATTGTTTAATTCCTTATACCGCACACAACAAGCAGTTCTTACCATACTCCCCATCCTGGGATTCCTACAGTCTGGATGATGCTAATCACCACTTGTGCCATGAAGACGAAAAAGAAGGCCATGAAGTTGAAAGAACTGTCTGTCCTGTGAAGGAAAGAGTTATGGGTTGTGCGCAATGACATGACATTACAACTTAAAGACAGTTTTAAAACATCTTGAAAGCCACAACATTAATTAAACTCACTTGAAGGCCTTGTAGATGGGCCTAAACCAGCACACATATGAGCACGGGGTGAAGAGTATCAGCCACAGAATGGCCATCCCAAAATTGGTCGCCCCGCCCCCTCCGCACATCCACGCTAGACAGCCAATCAGGTTCACTGCTAGGGTGGCACTATTCACTGCAAGTTAGAAAGTATTAGATTCATTTAAAAATTGCATTACAACGTATATCCAAATTGCATTTGTTTCATAATTTGATGTAGATGAACGCATCACAAGGAAAACTGAAATAATCGCATTAATAGGAACACGTATGACACACAGTGACTAAATCCTAATTGCTAAGTAATCTAACTCTAATCTAGAGTATGTTTTGGAGACTAAGCACTTACTTTCTCAGCTCCCAGAACCAAAATGGTTCCCAATTCGAGAGCCAACAGAAAAGGGATTTTGTAAATATCCTACACGTCAAAAGCAAACCTGCCGCTTGCGGTTCTCATTATGGCATAGTACATACAACAACACTAAGTGTAACACGACACCCCTCGTTTTAACTTGTGGACTGACAGATCAAAATACAAAACCCGTCTGTACAAGTTTTCCTGTGTCTGCGTTTACAGTGAAAACAAAGGCGATGCCGTAATGGCAAATAAAGACACGATTGCAATCTATTGCAATGTGCACGGATAATACCGCAATGATATATAATGCATGCGGAAATATGAACGTACGTATCCATAGGTAATACAGCCGTTTGCACATTGTACGCCGCTGGTCTGGGATCTCGTTGAAGTCTTGGTAAAAACATGGTTTCAGGGGAATGAACCGTGGAAGAGGAGGGAAGTTGTTTTCTGTCGGGGTCAAAAGAAAAAGTCAAACTTAACTCACCAAGAAAACTAACAGAAACACCATGGTGCTGTTTGGATGCATCGTGGCATCGATGCATGCGAGCGCTGTGGGACTTGAACATGTTAACAAAAGTCGTAAGCGCTCACCTGCCATGGAGATTATTTTCCAGGTCACCAACGTCAAACTTTAAGATTGAAAAACCTGCGAAGACACGCATTATTCACATGCTGAATGAAAGAAAGCGTTCATAACACAGCAGGTTAACTAACACCGACGAAATAACTGGAGCTCAGCACACAAGCTGCAGGATTCATTGCAATCATGACATCTGGAAAGCTCAATTATTTTCAGGACGGTCGATGTTCTGAAAATACAGTAACGTGTTTAAAACGCAGCTTCGGAAATATATTTACCGCAAACAAAAAAAAAAAACGGTAGAAATCCAAATCTTATTTCTAGAAAAGCCCAAAAGACGTTTGCCTCCAAATTGAAGTCGGATCAATTTTCACAACGTATGAATTCACTGCAGATTTTCCAAAATTTGTTCACCGTGCTACAAGAAAATAGCGACATGGGCTGTTGAGAAAAATAACAGTATTTCAGAACATGAAGGATTTTTAAGGAGTAAGGGTTTATGAGGCCTGGTGACAAAAATCACACATTATTTGTCCGACACAACCTCAAAAGTGTAACGGATCGTTTATCATACACCGCTTATTTCTAGCAACCTCCGTTTATATAACCTCTGTTTATCGGTTATCTATCGTGTCGCGTTTATCATCAAGCGAGGCTAGCGATTGCTCTCGACGACTGCTAGTCGGATCTGGCCGAACCCGGCTGCAACGTGAAGGGCACGGTGCACAAATACGAAACGATGCTCTAGTTCCCCCGACGATTTAATCCATCCATCCGAACGAGAGGCGTCGATGTAAAACGCTAGAGAGCGAACGGCATTAGAGGAATATTTAGCAAAAGCGTTTAGCTCTTTTGAGCGCGGCATCGAGGTCGAGCGGAGCGCCCTTCAAGGGAAAAGATGGAGCTGGACGGGAGGCGTTGTGTTTAAGATCGCGTGCGGTTCTGATTTTCCACCCGCGCGAGAGACACCACTTGTCTCGAGCGCGAGAAAGCGCGGGGGAAAGCGTCCCTCTTACCTTCTCGCGCGTTCACCCAAGATTGTGCTGCCGATGTACGCGTCCGCTCGCATCCAACAAACCGCTTTCCATTCAGCGACGGGTGCGACTGGGGACGTTCTCCAGATCCGCTATCTTGCGAGGCGATGTCGGGGGGTACGGGAGCGAAAACAATCGCGTCACGGTACTCCTACACACGCACGCGCGTCGACGAGCGTCCGCTCCGCGAGGGGTGAGCGCGCGTGATGCTGAATAAATCAGGCCCCGGGACTCGCGATACTTCGCCGCTTCACGCTCGCGAAGCCCAGCCGCCGCTCTCCGCGGTCCTGAAGCACGCGTTTTGAAGGAACGAAACGAGATGGACGAAGACACGTCGTTAGCTTCGCTCGCGCGCGCGCTCTCTACGGTGACCGGAGACAAAGAGAGTGGATGGTGACCGAGACCCTGGCGGCGATGTCAACTTTCACTCAGGCTTCACTCAGGCTGGAAAATGTAAAAGAGATGGAATAGCATGAAGAAAGCAATTAACACTCTGAATTGAATTTTTGAAGTGGCCCAAAAACCGAAAAAACAAACATTTGCTTGCAAAAAGTGTTGCACTCTGTATATACATTAACAAAAAATGTTTACAGTAATTTTACAGTTAAATGATCACGTTCACAACACACGGGCAAGACGCACAATTAGGAGGAAGAAACGAGAAGGCTGGCAAAACACTGAACGCTGCTTTTAGAAACGATTATTTTTGCTCAGGGATCATATACAGGAACATTCTTGCTTGAAGTAGAAGCTTACGACTTACAGTAATTTGTAGCTGTATGTATAGAAATAAAATGGCACAGTGATGCAGCGACTTGTGTGTATTTATTTTATAATGTGTTATACATTTAGCACATTTTATGCAGATTATCATATCTTATATAAATCATATATAATAATAACAATTATTAATAAATAATTATAAGAATAATATTTAATTAGCCTATACAGTAATTTAATAGTAATTAAATATTATTTATATATAAATATTATTTTTATATATTTAATGCATGCTTCACTTTTATACATTATTATATTACATACAGTAATTTGTGTGTGTGTATATATATATATATATATATATATATATATATATAATATATATAAAAATTAAAATTACAGTATATATATATACAGACAGTACAGTAAGTTGTATATCTATGCAATATTATATTTCTGTCCATATTTAAAAAATCATTACCTTTTATACTTGAATGTTATTACTTACCATATTTTTTTTATGACAGCGTTTAATTTTTTATTTTATTTCCTTTTACTCGTTTTTACTTTATAATAACACATAAGACAGCCTGATCCCCGTCTAACTGTAATTGCATTCTTCATTTTTCCTTTGTAATTATTCTGGGCCAGTTATCTTCAGCCTTTTTTTTTTCCCGAATCCTATCCCTCAGCAAAACACTGACCTGATTTGTTCATACATAATTGATTCCTCTGGCATTGGCAGTGATATTAAGTGCTCTGTAACGTTAATGAGAACAGCGCCCAGGCACTTCCGGTAACTCAACGACTGACCTAAAACGCCCCTCACATCAAGTATCACTTTTTGACAGATAGAGAGAAAGGCAGATAGGTAGAGGCTGTAGTTTTGTGAGAATAAAGAGGAATTATTCTCAAAAGCTTCGCACTCAGTTCTCCTCTAGTGACACAGCTTCTGTGTGGAAAGGTCTGAAAGACACCGTCCCCCAGCACTGTGGCAAATCAACAACTGGCAGACGACCTGAAAGAGTTCTACTGCAGGTTTGAAAAGAAACCATTCTCACCTCCTGCAATCCCCCTCTCCCCCACACCTGCCCTTCAACTCAGCGAAGATGACGTGTGCCAGGTCTTCAGGAAGAACAAAAGAAGAAAGGCACCAGGCCCAGACGGTGTGGCTCCAGTCTGTCTGAAAACTTGTGCTGACCAACTGGCCCCCATCTTCACTCAGATCTTTAACAGATCACTGGAGCTGTGTGTAGTGCCTTCATGCTTCAAACGCTCCACCATCATCCCCATCCCAAAGAAACCCAAAATTAATGGACTTAATGATTTCAGACCCGTGGCTCTAACGTCTGTGGTCATGAAATCATTTGAAAAACTGGTTTGGGGTTGTCTGAAGGACTTTACAGGACCTTTACTGGACCCCCTGCAGTTTGCCTACAGAGCAAACAGGTCAGTGGACGATGCAGTCAATATGGGACTGCATTATGTTCTGCAACACCTAGACAGACCAGGGACTTATGTGAGGATCCTGTTTGTGGAGTTCGGCCTTCAACACCATCATCCCAAACCTCCTCCGCCCCAAAGCTCTCGGTGCCCACCTCCGTCTGTCAGTGGATCAGCAGCTTCCTGACAGACAGACAGCAGTTAGTGAGGCTGGGAAAGTTCTCATCCAGCACCCGCACAACCAGCACTGGAGCCCCTCAGGGTCGTGTCCTCTCCCCGCTGCTCTTCTCCCTCTACACCAATGACTGCACCTCTAAAGACGACACCACAGTCATCGGCCTCATACAGGACGGTGACGAGTCTGCTTACAGACAGGAGGTCAAAGAGCTGGCTGAATGGTGCAGTCTGAACAACTTGGAGCTCAACACGCTCAAGACAGTGGAGATGATACTTCAGGAGGAACCCCCCTGCACTCCCCCCACTCACCATCATGGACAGCACTGTGGTAACAGTGGAGTCATTCAGGTTCCTGGGCACCACCATCTCCCAGGACCTGAAGTGGGACACTCACATCGACTGTTAAAAAGGCCCAGCAGAGATTGTACTGCCTTCGTCAGCTGAGGAAGTTGAACCTGCCACAGGAGCTGCTGAAACAGTTCTACTCGGCCATCATACAATCCATCCTCTGCACTTCCATACCGTCTGGTTCAGCTCAGCTACCAACTCTGACCTCAGAAGACCACAGAGGGCAGTCAGGACTTCTGAGAGAACCATTGGTACAACCCTCCCCACTCTCCAAGAACTGCACCAATCCAGATTAAACAAAAGGGTTAAGAAAATCACTCTCACATCCAGCACACTCCATCTTCGAACTGTTGCCGTCTGGTCGACGCTACCAGGACAGCCAGACACAGGAACAGTTTCTTTTTTTTGCTTAGTTGAGTCTGTGCAGAGATTTTATTTTAATCCGTTTGGCGCCCTCTTCCGGTAGAATCTGGCGCGTGCGCAGCGGCACTCGGACACGTCTCGCTTCCGGTGGCTGTCCGATGCCTGAGCGTCAGGTAAAACGCACGCACGCACGCACGGTAAAGGTTTGATACTTCAGATTGTACGAGCAGAGCAACGCGTGCTCTGTTTTGGAGTCGCGTGTGTGCTGAAGCTCGAGGGAGTTTGTCGAGTAGGACGGTAGCCGAGCTAACCGGCTAGCGCGCTTCACATGTAAACAAACACAGCGACGACGAGCTCGGCGGCTGTTAGACCAGCCGTCTCGTTAAAACGGTCAGAGATTCGAGGACCTGGTCTGAGAGATAACGATTAGTCGGTTAATGTAATGGGCTGGGTTCCGCTGACCGAGGTTAACTTTGTTAGCGGCTAACCCGCAGTAAAACTTATCAGCCTCTCTAAAAACAAGTTGTTAAATGTTTTGCATCAGTTTACGTACTTCGCTGGATTTATGCGTCAAGTTTAACTTACCATTTTAGGAATTAAAATATATAAATTGAATATATTATTTAGAATTTTTAAATACGTAAAACTGTAAAAAATATATATATATATATATATATATATATATATATTATTATTATTTATTATTATTATTATTATTTTTACTATTTTTGTGATATAAGCTACAAGTGTTATAATTATATAGAGTATATAGAGTAAAAAGTGTAAAAGGAAAATATAATGAATCTACTAATTTCATGTACAAGATTTTAAATGTTTTAAAGGAAGTCTCTTCTGCTCATCAACCCTGCGTTTATTTTGTCCAAAAATCAGTAATATTTTGCAATATTTTTACTATGTAAAACTTTTACATTGAACTTTTTTTAATGTAGTTAGTTTCTGTGATCAAAGCTGAATTCTCAGCCGTTATTCCAGTCTTCAGTGTCACACGATCCATTAGAAATCATTATAATTTGCTGTTAAAGAAACATTTGTAACTTTTTTTTTTTTTTACTTTTATTAAAGCAGTCCAGTACTTTTTTTTTTTTTTTTTCAGGATTCCTTGATTAATAGATCGTTTATCTGAAATAAAAAGCTTGGGGTCGGCATCGTTTTATTTATTGTTATTCAACACGGATGCTTTAAATGGATCAAAGGTGACGATAAAGACACTCATGAATGCGATTTCTTCAGAATTTTCTATTCATGAAAGAAACCTAAAAAAAAATGTTCTCAGCTGTTTTTAACATAACGAAACGTAATATTAATAAATGTTTTTGAGTAGCGATTGCAATGATTTCCGACGGATCGTGTGGCTGGAGTAATGATGCTAAAAACTTCTAAAATCTTAATATTTTGTTTCTTTTTCCTTTCATGTCTTGTCTGTTCTGGTGTGTTTAGTGCTGGGATGCAGCCGCCTCTCCCGACAGCTGCGGTCAGAGAGCTGGTTTGCTCCTGTCTGCGTCGAGACCCAGTAGCGGCGGATCTGCGCTGCAGCCTCTTCGCGGCCGCCGTCCAGAGCTACAAACGAGATTCGGCGCTCAGGCCCTTCCCTCCCCGCTACCTTCGAGGAGAGCTCAAGGACTTCGAGGAGCTGGTAAGACTCTCCCTGTTTGTTGGTCTTTTCGAAACAACGGAAGCACTTTTTATAGTCTCGGCTGCACTGTGTTCCTCCCAGCTGAAGGACGTGGATACTTTGCCGAACGTGAGAGATCTGGTGCGTCTGGGACATGGTGATGGAGATCATCATCTGGCTCTCGTGCACTGGGTTCTGTCCTCCAAGAGTTTTGCCGTGAAGACCCTGCAGAAAGAGGAGGTACCGCCGAACTGCATTTTGCACATGAATCCAATTCAGATTCCTCTTAATGGTTACATAAAGGAAAAAAGAATTTTATTCAATGTCTGTTCAGATAATTAATTCATTAATCCGCTTATTACAACAAGACTAAAAAGAGACTAGTTTCAAATTATGAAAAGGAATTTGTTCAATAAAAGAAGCACTCTATGATTGTGATTCACTGAAAAGAATCGGTTCATGAGAGTCGTTTGTTCTGGGTGCATCAACTCAAGCACTGTTTATTATTTACTGAAAATAGCAGCTCAAAATATTAATTCTTTCTGTGACAACTGATTATGGACTGTGTTTCTGATTTAAGAACAAAAATATATAAATAAAAAGAAACTGTTCATAAGAGTCTTTAGTTTGGACCGCTCTCTTTGATTATACAAAAAAGAACAGGCTCAAAAGAATCATTTATTCCAGTGTAGATTAACAGTGTTTGCTCTCTGTTTTTGTGATTCACTAAAAAGAACCATTCATTCGGTCTACTTGGCATCACTCTGTGTTTTTGATTCACTAAAACAAAAACAGCTCAAAGGAATCATTTATTTGTGGATGCATCAACGCTTAAAGCGCTGTATGTTTGCGATTTTCTGAAAAGGACCGACTCATAAGAATCATTTGTTTAGTGATAGAGCATTGCTGTTTACGCTCTCTGTTTTTGATTCGCAAAAAAGATCCGGTTCATAAGAGATTTGAGTCTGGCCTATAGTGGTGATGCTTTGTGGTTTTGATTCAGTAAAAACAACTGATTTAAAAGAATCATTGGATGGAGTATCTGATCCAGCTATAAAAATGAGATTTTAGACTACAGTGGTTGGATTGTATCAGTTTGATTATTTAAAAAATTAAATTAAAGAAAATGATTACAACTTAAAGAGTCATTAGTTTTGTTTGTTGTTTCACTAAAAGAACTGTCTCATTGGAATAATGTGTTTAGGGATGTATCCACACAGCAATGATTCACTAAAAAGAGTCGTTAGTTCGTACTTCACACTGTATAAACTGAACCTGTTCATAAGAGTCATTACTGGGCAACACTGGTAGCTCACTTAAGACTCAGGAGTCGTTTGACTGATTCACTAATAAGGCTGATAAGTTTCAGTGTGATATTTCATTGCGTTGTTGGAAAAACAGCCTACTCAAAACCCTATTCAAGATCAGCTGGCTTCGATTCGTCTCTTTAAATCTCCCTCCATCAGTTTGCCAGACTCAGCCAGCTGACTCAGAGCGAGGGCGTTTCGGCTCCGGCTCCAGACTTCCTCTTTGAACTGCAGTACTGTGATTTGCTCAACTCCAAGTTCGAGCGGACGCGGGCCGGACGAGAGCTCATCTATGCATTCCACGGCAGCAGACTGGAGAACTTCCACTCCATCATACACAACGGATTACACTGCCATCTCAATAAGGTCAGGACGGCCTGGGCTCTTTCAGACCTGCTTTGGATGCTCTCCACGCAGGATTATTATACTGATACTGATACTTACATGTGCTTGAAAATCTAAATTCTGGTTCAGCGGTAATATTTGGTTGCGTGTTGATGTTTTTTTTAGACCTCACTGTTTGGGGAGGGCACATACCTGACCAGCGACCTCAGCATGGCCATCCTTTACAGTCCTCACGGTAACGGGTGGAGGGAAAGCGTTCTCGGGCCTCAGATCAGCTGCGTTGCCTTGTGTGAAATCATCGATCATCCTGATGTGAAGTGTCAGGTGAAAAAGAAAGGTACGTTTTTGAAAGAAGCTTCTCGTGCTCTCCTGAGCTGTAATTATTTGATCTAAGATTCTGTGTATATCGTAAGATCGGGGTTGATATTATTATAGTTTAAAGGAACCGTTTTCTATTTTAATATATTTTAAAATTAATTTAATCTTGCGACGTAAAGCTGAATTTTCAGCGTCATTACTCCAGTCTGTTAAAAAAAAAATATATATATATTATTATTATTGTTAAACAACTTTATAATTTCGTGGAAGCTGAGACGCTTTTAATAAATAGCAAATTTTAGCGAACATTTTAAATTAAAAATATATCTTTCATAATGTCATAAATGCTTTTACTGTCACTTTTTGTTTACCGCTTTAAAAAAAAAAAGTAGTGCATGTGTTTAGGCTGTTGATTTATTTATTATTGATCAATGTAGAAGTCCCTGTGTTGAAATAACGCTACTGATAATGTGTCTGTGTTTGTAACGGAATACTAGTGCATTTTGTAGTATATAGAGATGTGTGGGGTAAGAAGTATATATATATATATATATATATATATATATATATATATATATATATATATATATATCCTCTAATAAGATGGCATCACAGCTGATATCTTAAATTTCAGACTCCGAGAGCATTGACCGCCAGCGTCTGAGGGCCAGGAACAGTGAAGGAGGTGAGGTGCCCGAGAAATACTTTGTGGTGACCAACAACGAGCTTCTGAGAGTGAAGTACCTGCTGGTGTATTCTCAGAGACGCTACCGATCACGGTGAGTTACACCGACACACTCATACACCCAGCTGACGTGTAGTACGTCGATAGTTAGCATTAGAAATAGTTCACTCTAAACAAATGTTTTCTGTTGAACACAAACGGAGACACTTTTCCATAATGTCCCAGTCACTTTCCCATACAGTTACAATAGTTAAGAGGCTAAAAGCTTTGTTATGCTTTATACCTTTATGTGGTGAACAGAGCAAAATTAAGTGATTGAGAATTCATAAAGCTTGTTAATGTGATCTGTATCAAACGATTCACTGAAAAGATCTGACAAACAAAATAATGATTTTGAGTGAATAACAAGATAACTTAATAATCTGTTTCTCACACAAAGCCATCATATGATTTATATAGCATAGACTAATATAGCATAGCGTTACATACTTTTGTGTTTCTGTTTTTCTTTTTTTTTTCGAATCTCGATAGACTTGGTTGTCACTAAAGAAATAGATGAAAAATAAAACTTTAGCTCAACATTTATTCAGTCCGTCTGAGATGTAGTTCAGTTTGTTGTTTATTTAAACAGATGTAGAGACATTTATCATCACCAGTTGCAGAACCTTTTGTAGTGAATGGGTGCCGTCAGAATGAGAGTCGAACGGCTGGCAAAAACCACACAATAATCCACAACAGTCCACGAACCACTGCAGTCTATCAGTGAACATATTGTGAAGTGAAAAACCGACATGCCTTCGGCTAGAAACGCCTCTGTTTGGACTCTCGTTCTCACGGCACCCATTCACTGCAGAGGAACCGTCGGCGAGCAACTGACGCAATGCTATATTTCTCCACATCTCCACATAAAGAAACAAACTCCCATCTTCAATCTTCGATGGGATGTTTTTTTTTCTTCTATTTGTTTAAACAAAGCGACTAGCGTTCTGTTCTGATTCCAGTCACGCTCGAGGGACGTCGTGGCTCGTCAGACATCATTTTGCCATCATGATGGGCCTGTACCTCCTGCTCCTCATATTCATCGGTGCCTTCAACTCGTCCGCTTTTCAGTCGTTCTGGCACAGAATGTTCCGGTGACCCCCCGACCGCTGCACACAAATCACGCAAACGCTCGCGTCCAAAGTGCCTTCAACTCACAAAGACTATCACGAAAGAGGGAAAAAATAGACTCAGGAACGGTTTTCTTCAAGTCAACGCGACATTCCTTGGTTTTTACACTTTATTTTAGTAGATCATTTCATAGATTCGCGTAAACACTGTGCGTCTGATGCAGCCGAGCACCAAGAATGTTACATGTTAGCATGTAGCCTGTTTTTACTTTTTGAATGATGGTTTCACTACGTTAGTTACCAAACGATGAAGACGAAGCTCTGTTTTTACCTGCCTTTTCAACTTAGACATTGGCGGAATTGCTGCTTATATTAAAAATATAATCGTGTAGGGAGATCTGTGTGCTTTTATATTAGATATTTTTCAGTTTTGGGGGCCAGGTCACACGTTTTTAGACTAGCGTAATGTGTCTATAGGTGAAATCAACTATGCAGAAGACCCGTGCTGTGGTGGTCGGTATCATTAAAACTGTAACGGAAATTAGTCTTGATATTGCATATATGTCTCTAACTTGAATAATCCGAATTGAGAAATTATTTAAATAAATAAATGCAACAATTTTACAATGTGTTTCTTAAGGGCAGAGTGAAAACTGGCTGCTGTTGTAGTTTATGGCTCTTGGCGCGCCGAACGTTTTGTCTGGCCATTGTTTTTATCAGTCCGAAAAACAACAGCAGTGATAACAAAAGCGGCGTGTTTTTCATCTTGAGAAGCGGAGACCGATTTGTGTGAACCGTAGACTTTTTTTTTAACATATGAACGTTTTTTAATACTTCCATACGTTTAAAAGTGGTGCCCATATAATGACTTGCTTTTCATGCATGAAATAAGCTAAATGCATTTATGCATATATTTAACTTACTGTTGGCATAGCTGAGAAAAACACGAGTTTATTTATTTATTTGTTGCACGCTTGGAGGCATATCGTGAACGGTGTTGAACGCCAACACGTTTATCAGAATCAACTTTTATGCAGTTTCATGTGAGACAGACATCAAAAGGATCGTGGACAGGTTGATCTATTATGGATCAGGGCTTTGTTCTGGCTCATGGATGGACGTCTAATTGCACGCTCATAAACACATTGTTATTCAGTAACAGGCCTGACAGGAGCGAGAACATGTTTACAGTGGGCACTCTTTTTCTGAAGGGGTCGGTCTGACCTTATTAGTCCATTTTTATATATACACGTTTCCTAAAATGCGATTTTATTCATTTAACATTTGCACATACAAACATTAGTATACATCATTTAAGAAACTGACAAGTATATTATTAGTAGCCATGCAAATGCAGTTTTTTACATGGTTTTAGCATGTTTTACTAATAGAAACTTGTATAACAAAAGCTGTACAACAATAATGCAAGTAATTTCAAAGCATTCTTTTTTTTTTTTTTTTTAAGTCAATAAAAATAGCTGCCTTTTATGCTACATTTTATAACTAATTACATTATTTGTATCCTTCTTAAAATGTAGAATCAGTTCGCTGCAGTCGGACAGGCAGGCGCCAAACACACGAAGAATCCCTCAGAGTTATTCTGTTGAAAGAATATTGAAATGATTTATTATATAAAGACACACACATACAGTATATACATTTTTTTGTATTTACATGCATCTATTTATACACACATTTTCGATATTGTATATAAATGTATTTAATATATAAACATAACGTTTGTGTATTCATGTGTGTGTCTTTTATATATACACAATAATTTGTAAATATGCATGCATATATTTGTATGTATATGCATGCAAAAATATTTTTATTAAATTAAATATGAGTATTTAATCATGTATATAATAATGTAAATCTAAAAATATGGAACACTCGTTTAAAAAGAAAAAAAGATGAATGAAGTCGTGCAAAATAAAATAGAAAGCTACAAATACGACATAAAAACTAAAGTCATTCAAACTCTCAAAAATAAATTCTGAATATATTTATATATTTATCACGTTATATACAATATGGAAATGGTTCACCTCAAAAATATTTTTGATGAACGTCTGACAGCAAGGATGCTACCATGATCAAGGTCCAGAAATGCAGCAAGGAGATCGTTTAAATAGTCCATGAGACGTCGCAGTTTTATGAAGCTATGGGAGTACTTTTTGTGCGCAAAGAAAACAAAAATAATGACAAATTATTGAATCAAGTTGTTATTTTTGTATTTCCTATCTTCAAAAAAAAAAAAGACGATTGAGCCAGATTTCATGGAGGGTCAGACAGCTCTCCAATTTCATCAAAAATATCTTAACTTGTGTTCTGAAGACAAACGAATGCTATGGTAATAGGGGTGAAGTTCACCTGCAGGTTCTGGTGGCAGACGGTCGGGTGTTTTTCTCGCACACACCGGCCGAAGCGATGCAGACACACGTGGTCTGTTGGGGAACAGGCCTGAGGACAAGCTGGAGGTGTGAGAACCAGGCAGCTGGAGCAGGTCGTGTGCTGGCAGTGACCTCCACACTCACGCTTCTCCAGCGATACAGACCTGCGGCCCAGAGCAGGACGTTCATCAGACGCTCAACAGATCGACCCGAAAGCAAGAGCTCGAGCTGGAGTTACCTGGCCGAGCATATTTCGTTGGGATTTGCCTTGCAGAACTCCCGCGTGCACTCGGGACTGCACGTGTCGGCTTTGAGGACCTCCAGCACTGGTCGGAGAGACCCAAATCAACAAATGATAAAATGCATTGCGAAATAATGTTCCGCGGGTCAAAGAAAAGAACGGACAATAAAACTGATGGAATCCCGTTACAATAGGGATGCAGTTCTTCAGGGAAAGCTTGCGGATTTCATCACCGTCGAGATAAGAACAATCGGAGCTCTGCTTTATGGGAAAGTGCTCAGAGATCAAAGGAATCCTTGACTGCCGTATCTCTTTTCACAGTACATAAATTAGATTAACCTTGATCGTGCCGTTTTTTTCCGAGAGTGTGAACATAAACGTAAAGTTAATCCATAAGCAGGTGCACGCTCTGCAAAAAGAGATTTCTGGATGACATGAGCCGACAAATAAGATGAACGCAATGGACCCCTTCCTGTAATATAACATGCATGATAAATGATTATATTTTGTGAGAATTTTATATTATAAAAATTTAAATAAAAGAAGTTAGTAAAATATAAAACTTTTTCTACATGTATAGCAAAATATTAAGTGCTAATTTGTTTTTGTACGTGTCTTGCTTTTAAAAAAAAAGACATGCTTTTCTTATTATATATTATTTATTATTATATTTTTCTCTAATTTGACATTTTATATTTTATTCTCCAGACCCCTCGTTGTGGCTCTCCGGTTGAACTGAAAACCCCTTTTGTTTTATCGTATTTGCTGTTATATAATTCACCGGGATCCCACTTATTTATGAACGTGTTTCAAAGACTGGTCCACTCGTTAATGAGTAAAAGTTTATCATTTTTAAAAATATAAACAAAATGAAAAGTCTAAGAAAGGGGCTAATACAGCCAAAAAGCATTTTTAATTAAATACTACATTTATAAAGTCACTATAGCAATCTTCATGTTTTTGCCTTGAAAACATTATTTTAATGACTCCCTGATATTTCCATGTTTTTTTACAGATCGTGAGAATTGACTTTACATTCTTAAAAATTAAGATTCCAAAACAGGCTTTTCACAGCGATGCCGTAGAAGTATTATTTTTGGTTCCTATTAAGTTTTATCCAACAGTTCAAAAAATAAGTGCGTAGAACGTTTAATAAAAAAACTTGACCTAATATAAAGAACATTTCGCAGAATTAAACGATTCTTTGTGGAACCGTAGAAATCAATGAAGAACCTTAATAACATCTATGACCTCTCCAGCTTCAGTGGTACCTGATTTGCAGGTTCCCTTGTGTTGTGCCTCTGTTTTTTCACCCGTCTCTTCTGGGTAAATGCAAACCAGCCCTTCATCGCACTTCCCCAGGTAGTCCCAGGTGCCTCCGCATCCTTCTCCCGCCAGTTTAGCACAGGCTGGACAGCAACCACAAACCCCGGTGGTGATTCCACCCTGACACTGGAGCTTCGGCGCCCGGCGAGGGGAGCAATGGATGCGTTCGCAGGGCGGACAGTGCAAGGCTTGGAGGATCTGCTGGCCCTCTGAGGTGGACGTCTCCACAGCCATCACTGGCCACAGAATCACCAAGACCGAGAAGACGCATGGACTCATGGTAGGACTTCACGTTTTCTGAAACGGGTCGCCTTTTATGTAACGGTCCTCCCGACCGAGACCACATTTTACAACCACTCGCGCTCCCAAGTAATCATTCAACTTCACACCAACAAACCTCCTCCCTTCTTCCCAACCAATGGATGATGGAGCGTTGCGTTTGTTGAGTCTGGATTTGCTGTTAATTATCCCCAAGTCTTATCTTTACGGTCGCCATTGTTTTCTTTTTGTCTGAAAACCAGTAAGTTGGACCAAGCGAAGAAGACTGGCCCCTTTGTGCACAGGTCACATGACCAATAGCAGGGGGTGCAATTGTGTGCGATCGAGATAATCGGCCACGAGCAACAAGGACAAGATTAGGACATTGGCAGGTTATCTGTGAGACTTTTTCATAAGCTGGTACGCAATAAAATGACGCTTTAAGCCTGGCTTGTAGTTTTGAGAACAGAACGGTTCTTCAAACAGTCTCAAAGGTCATACCCTTGACCGCTTTATCCTTAATGTCTACTGGAGATAAAATATTAGTTGATAAATTTTTTTGCATAAATGCAATGTTTAATGTTTTTTTCCTGGTTAATGCAACAAAAGTATAACAAAATATTACTCTATCTTCTTAATACAAATCCCTAGGCTTATTGTGAATTATTAGTAATATTATCAGGAATACATAATTGCAAACAAGTGAAATTACACCTATTTAAATGTAATTTCTTGATTCTCAAATTTTTTAACCATGTCATAGACTGTTTTTCCGGATTTAATAAATTTTACATTTAAGAAAGAAATGTGGTCGGACACTTTTATTTTGACGTAAGTAGCTTTTCTTCCATATTGTGAAGTATATCTGAGGGTAATGGAAAATGAAAAAGGTACGATTTTATTTAATTCTACTTATGTTTTGTTTGTTGGATTGAGATATGGGATTGCAGACAATTGTGGGCGGGGTTTAAGACGGCATACAACAGTAAAAACTGCAGAAACAGTAAAAAATGTTGCATATATATATGCGTGTATACATTTTTTTTTTTGTTAAGTCAAGTCATAGAACATTGTGATTTTAGGCCACAAAAATCATGAAAAAAAATATCCCACAAAATCTTGCTGGGATTAAGTTTAAAAATAAGAGCTGGATGCATTGTCCAAAATAATATCTGCAACATAAAAATCAAAATTGAGGAATTTTTCTCCAAAATTTCCTCACCCTCAAGTTAATGGTAGCCATTTAGTTCCATTGCATGGGAAAAAATACTATACAAGTCAATGGTTTCCGTCAACTGTTGCTTTAAATCAGATTGACAGCGTCCCATTCTCTCACTTAGCTGAAAAATTCATTATAAATAAATGTTAAGATAAAAAGAAATACAAAAAGCAAGAGACAATGGATTTTAAGCAACTTTTATTAAATTAGATCTTTATAAAACAGTGCAGAGTCCTATCATCGGCTTTGCTGATCGTAAGTCTCTTTGAAGCATGTCTATCACTGTAAGTTGTCGAGAAAATGGAAAGCCAAACGCCACCCGAAACGACCCTACGTCAACGTTCAGTCCCTTACACATCAGCAGACCGTGTGTGAGATCACGCTCACTCGTTGCTGGCATGATTGAGGTCAAATGAGTAACTGCATAACGTGCTGCATTGAAAACACAAGTTATATTTGTGAATATTCGCATATTTCGTTCTGCAAAAATTGAGGTAATCCTAAATAACGCTGCGATGCATCTCAGACGGTTCATTTAGAGTGATACTTTTGGTCACAGACTTCAAGGAATGCATTACGAGCTACAAACACAAAGGCGTTATTTTCGAAGCATTACGCTTATATTTGGTACGCTACGCTATAGATTTACTTACCTAAACAAATGAGCTCACTATCGTCTACGAACAGAAAAAAGAAAACGAAAGGTCCGATTGGAGACGTGACTGTTAAACCATGCGACTACCAGACCACCACTTGGGCTTGTGTTAAACGGCCTAAAGGATCCGACGACAGATCAATCCGGACTGAAATTTGCATAGAACGTCATTTATTTCCAAGAAATAGCAGTTACCGAACAATAACACTCTTGGTCGCCCGGGCCGTGACGATTAATCGATACTTGCAGATTCACATTTGCGAGGAGGACCGTTTTGTCGGGTTCTTCGTTCCGACAGACGCTGACCTAAGTTCACAGACCAGAGAAAGATACGGCAGTGAACTGATTCTCTGCGTAAGCCTCTTTGAGGGGAGAGTGTGCGTTGCGTGGGATGGCGTCAGAGTTTTCTAGCATGGTTCTGGTAGTGGGCCTGACTGTGGGGTAAGGTCATGCTGTTAAGGTGTGTGTGGTCCAGCAATCAGCAAACAAAAGCTAGTAAAGGGTTAAGCCTTGGTCACATGAAATCCTCGTAGTCTTGTGCATAACCGCCGTCGAACCCCCCGTAGTCTGCGAGATCATCTTTCATTGTGGCTTTTAATCCTCCTCCTGGTACAACTCCCTTCTTTTTCTTTTTACCTTTGTTTGCCTATTGAACAATTAATAGAATAAAACAAGTGAAAAATACACAAACGGTACGGCATGTAAGAATGAGCAAAATAGAATTTTTTACATCAAAAGGCAGCTCTTTGAGGAACGCGGTCTTGCATTGCTCGCCAGTGGATCCTCTGCGGCGAAGGAAACATCACAACAACCCACACGTCTACAGTCTATCGGTTAGAAAAGCTCCAGAGAAGAAGTTCATCCCCGGTTGTTCAGAATGTGTGTTTAGAGTCGTTTTGGACTGTTTTCTGCTTGTAAACCGTGTTTGATCTGAGCCTATTTCTTTAAAAGGGAATATTGTGAATAGAGGAATGATGGACGTTTCATACAAACGTGCAGCTTTTCTCGTCACAAGACGTTAACCGATGGACTGGTGTGGATTATTGTTGATGTTTTTATCAGCTGTTTGGTCTCATTCCGACGGCACCCATTCACTGCAGAGGATCTATTGCGGTTGATGTAATATTACTAAAAAAACCTCATTTACATCTTAGATACCCAAAGGATGAACGCTTATTTTAATCCTGTGGTGAACAACGCCTACAAACGAATTTCGTACCTTTTCTTGCCTCTGCTTTTCACTTAGTAACACTGTTAGTGAGTTGCTAATTTTCTTCATGTCATCAACTTCCACTGCAAAACAGATACAGAACGTCAAAGTTGTGCGTAAAAAAAAAAAAAAAAAAAAAAAAAATCACACGGCGAAGAACAGAAGAACAAAATGAAGTGCACTCACATGAAAGACACAGGTCCCTAAACAGCGTCTCTAAAAAGCTGGAATAGTGTATCGACTTCTCATAGGAAGAAATCTTTTCCTTTAGCAACCGCTCAAACTCTGTGAAGTCATCTTTTGTAGAGGGACTCATCGCATCAATTCCTGTAACGTTATTTGATACTACACCTACAAACGAGAACGCGTGTTAACGATTTGGGCTTATAATGGGCCAAAACATGGATACGGCTGAACAGAAAGCACTTACCAAACGCTTCTTTTGCTAGTTCTAAGTCTGAATCCTCCTGTAGTTTTTTGACTCTAAGTTTTTCCGCCAGCTCGTCTTCTGGTGCGAGTTCTGTGCTGTTTTCTGAATCCTGTAACTAAGTCAACGAATTAGAGTTATGCTTAAACTTATAGAACTATTAAAGGTATGAAATAAGATATACATACACAACCATACAAACGTTTTGGATCAGTATGTTGTTTTTTTTAATGTGATGTTACATTGCCGGTTTAATAAAGTCAGTATTTTTTATTTTACTTCCATAAAAGTATTCTCATAATGTTACGAACCACTGATGGCAGATTGCGTATTCAGGCAATGTCTTTTTATACTTTTCTGGAGCTCGACAGTGTTCGTTATTCGGCAGTCAATGGGACAAGCCTCAGTTTTCATCTAAAATATCTTTAATTGTGTTCCTAAGGGGTTTGGAACAAAATTAAGGCAAGCGAGTAATGATAATTTTATTTTGGGGTGGAGTATCCCTTTAAGAAAACTCAGCAGTTGTGCTGCTTAATATTTTCAACAGAAAGTTGAAAAGAACAACATTTATTTGAAATGAAATCTTTTCAGTATTAATTTCCCTTTTTATTGATTTTTTTTAATTGTACTTACCTCAATCTTTTGAACGTATGTAATACAAAAAGAAAAGAAAAATATGACGGTTATAAAATGCTATAGAGGAAACGATGCTTTCAAAGCGTCGCAATGTAAACAATATTTAACAACATTCAGCATAAATTGTTATTGATAAATTCATTATCGCCATGTCTGAACTCACTCGTTTAACGAGCTCCTCTTGTTTTTTCCTTTGTAAATTTTCCTTTTCTTTTATTTTCTCACTGAGTTTCTTCTTTTCTGTAGGTTTAGCCTCTGCGCATGAAAACAAAAACCACCGTTAAACCCCAAAAAGTTTAACATTGCAACTTAAAGCACAGTTCAAGAATGTGAATCACGTGCACAGACTTTAAAGCAGTTTAAATTTTATTCTGTAATCATGCATGTACTTTTTACAGCCTCAGCTCAGGTAACTGTGAACAATGGAAAAAAACCTACACTTATCCACCTTTTTCCTCAACGCAGAAGTACGTCTGTGCGTGAGGAGAATAACAACGTGCAGTCTCACAATGTGAAGACAGTGCGTTCATAATTAAGACAAGCCCTTAAAACAAACCCAAACACTATTTTTTTTTTAAATCAAGCTGTTTTGAACAGCTAAAAAATAGCTGGGTGCGGATGGGACCGGGAAGAGATACCCATAGAATTTACAAATGGTGGCACCCATTTAAACGTAAGGAAAAAGGTGGCTATATTATAAGCATCTGCAGCACACAGAACAAGTCAATATACAAAAGGAGAAAATAACTGTTTCAACTTTCAGTTTGTCAACTACCAATTTATGCGATTCACATCACTGTACCTGACTTTTTTTCCTCCTCCTTTTCTTCCTCCTCCTCTTCCTCGTCGGCATCATCATCATCATCATCCCAGTTATCCTACGCGAAGAACCGAATTAAAACTTTTTCACGATGATGGGTAGCATAAAAGTAGAAGATTAACCGGAGATCATTAATGTCCCTGTTAGAAAGTCAATCTTGCGGAGACTCCATACTTTGGAGCAGTGAGATAACGTTCAGATGAGCAACAGATGACAGTCATATTTCGCTTTAAAAAGGCCAAGCAAGTTACAGTAAAATTAGTCACTAACTACGCGCTATAGAGGTGTTAAAGACACGGCTTTGGCACGGAATTAGCATGATTGCTATGATTTAATTCCCTTACTTAGGACAGCGGGTGCACGCCTGCGCTAATAACTAAGTTAAGCGGACGGATAATACGCTAAAACTCATCATCGCCACGCTGTTTTGACACTCTGGAGTTAGCAAGAGCGGCTAGCTAGAGTTAGCTGAATGCAACTTCTTTAAAAGATGAGAGACTCTGTCAATTACTAAACGAATAAACACACATTTTGACCGGCCAACGGCAAATAAAACGTTCGCTACTAACTTTCACGTCGTCGTCTTCGTCCTCGCCCTCCCATTTGTCATGAACTGCCGCCTTTTTGATAGGCTCCTCGGGCTCGAAACTATCAGCGTCTGGACAACAACAGCGCGTTTAGACAGACTGCACGATGACAGCCGTGGTTCGTGGTGACATAAAACATGATCGTGGAAATCCGTAGGGTCAGAGCGGAAAAATAACGGGAATGATAAAAAGTTCAATAAAATTCTCACCCCAAGAATCAGCGTCCGCCATGATGTCGGAGTCTCCGAGGGGAACGAGCGCGTGAAGCTGAACGCGCCTCTCCGAGACTTCCGGGCGTTTCAAAATAAAAGCCCGCAGCCACACGCTCTTCAAATATGGGAATAAATATGAATAATAACGTTCTTAAAGGGTTTTAAACGTTCTTAAACCTTTTTGTGGCTTTTAGACCACGCGTGTTGAGCTCGAGGTCATCTATATGTTACTGTACTCGTAAACGTTGACAAAATTAGCTTTTAGCATACATGTGCTTTTGAAGTTGACGTCTTCTAGAAAATAGGCCAAAATATTGATGACTCATCCTGCACTTGGCTGACTTTTTCCAATCAAATCGAAACATCATTGGGCTTGTTTTGAGTAGCAACTGAGTATGTTTTGTTGTGAAAACCTGGCCTAACATACACTCAGTGGCTAGCAGTTAAAAAAATACCCATGCACTGAATAAACTGGGGTTTACCTTAAAGGGTTTCTACACCCCAAAATCAAAATTTTGCCATTAATCACTTACAACCATGTTTCTCCAAACCCTTAAAAGCTTTGTTCGTCCTCTGAACATAATTTAAGAATGTGCACATTTAAGGATGTGCTGTTTTCGTTCAAATCAAAGCGTAAATACACATAAAATACTGTATCCTCGTGTTGCAGCCAACAAAGAAGAGCTTACGCGGTTTGCTTGCAGTGGATATTCTCCGAAATGGTGCTACTATGACGTGAAGAGACACAGATGAGATGAATTGTTGAATAAAGACACAAAAAAAACAGATTGAGCCAATGAGAGCAGATGTACTACCCTGACGATGTCTTCCTGGACCTTGACTGTGTAATTTACTCGGCAGTCTATGAAACAGTCACAATTAACGCTTACGGTTTCATCCAAAATATCTTAAACTGTGTTTCAAGGACGAACAAAGCTTCAACTTGTTAGAAAGGACATGGGTGTAAATGATTAATGACATCCCTATGTTTAACCCTTTAATAAGCCCACATTCGTTTGAGGGTTTTACATTATATCGCAGCAGACTAGATGTGGCAACACACTACCACTTCTTTCGCTGTTCCTTAAATTAGTCCGCTATGTAGTTCACTGGATGAGTTATATGGCACCAAGTGAGCGAATTCAGAAACAAAGTGCACCAGAAGATGGCATCTTTTGCGGCGACGCAGGAAATCATTCGGCCTGGCGCATGGCAAGCCTCTAGCCACACTCATTGAGGTAAATGATGGGATGAGTGCACACAATGTCCACTACAGACAACTGGCTGTCCCCTTCGAATAGCGCACTATAAGTGTATATAAGGTTGGTTTGTGACTTTACTGTCTCGCATACTACATACTGTATGCAGTGTATATATGCAGTGCATACACATATTGCTCCCTTTTTAATAGTCACTCTTTGTTTTTATCAAGACAATTTCCCTTTTGTTTGTTTTTTTGCTGACATAAAACGTTGAATTTCACGTTGCAGCGATGGCATGTTTTTGAAGTAGCTGTGGAATAATGCAATCGACTAATACTAGCGCTCTTTAATGTTTGACTGTCTCTTTAAAAAAAACACACACCCATAAAGCGCCTCTCTGTCCCGGGATGCTGAGGGTGTGTATGTGTGTGTGTGGCTACATCCACGTTCCTCAGCATCTGTGCTCCATCAAAGACAAGCCCTAACATTTGCTTCGTAAATGTCCGAGCAACACAACGGCAGATATCTGTTTGGCTGGCTCGGGTAAGCACCCGCTCGTTTATCGTCGGCGCTCAAGCACGCGTTAGCCGCCTCCGTTGTAGTCGGTTTAACGTTAACTGCCCTAAAAAGACAAAAACACACATCGTGCTAATCGCCGCACGTTATTGTCGTTGTGAGCGAATGTGCGTCGCCGCTTCATCGTCACGGGAGACGCTTAAAAGCCGACGCGTCTTCACGTTAACCCCGGCTGAACGCTTTCCGTGATGCTATGTGCAGGAAACGAGATTTTCGGGATTGCGAGCGGTGTTTTGTGGTTCGACGGATGTTGCGGTAACGTTCATTCAGTCTCGAGACCGCTGGAGGAACGGGCTGTGACGCTCGAGCCGCGGGGAGCGAGGTTTGCTGCTGAACTGACACTCATTTAGAAACTTTTAGAAATATTTCAGGGTCGAAAGGATGGTTCGTGAGGCCGTTACGCGGGGCAATAGCCCTACAAATGTAACCCCGAACCACAAAACCTGTTATAAGGGTGTCTTAAGCTGAATAAATAAGCCTTCCTTTGGTGTGGGGATTGTTAGGATATGCAATATGCTAGATTCATCTTTTGAAAAAATCTTGAAATCACTCAATATTGAGAAATCTCGTTTAAAGCTGTCCAAGTTCTTAGCGATGCATACGATATTACTATTAGGTTTTGATATATTTACTATAGGAAGTATCTTCTTGCAACATATGATCTTTGCATAATACCAATCGAATGACTTTAAAGGAAAATCAATCATTTTTAGCCACACAATGTATTGTGCTACAAATATAGCCATGCTGCTTGTAACTGGTTTTGTGGTCCACGGTCGGAAATGCTTTTAGCATTGTGTATACAGCCATGCTGAAAAGCAGCATAATCTGCTTTCGGGGTCTATTGGCTGGTTTAGAGGGATGTTTGAGAACTTGGTTTGGGTTACACAGGTTAGACTCAGAGGCCAGCTTGTTTTAAACCATCCAAGGCCAACAAAGCTGCGGTTCTTGTACTAGCATAAGCTGCTTTCATTGTGTTTTCTTTCTCAGTATGGAAGTGTCCAGACAAAAGCATTTACATTTAGATGAGACAGCATCTCTCTACAGGTCTTGAGGTCTGACAGATTCTGCGTTTGTGCGATTGTCCTTTACCGGGGCATTTGCTTTGTTAGATGTGAGCAAATTCTTGTATTATAATTTTTTAATCAGTCTTCTTTAAAGCATCAGTTTATTTTAACCAATTATACAGTGTACATCTAAGCAAAAAGTGATAGAAAATATGGAGATGTGAAACTGATGCACAGTTTGAGGACAGTATACATTTTGTCTTTATGAACGAGTTAAAAAGCTTGTAAAACCTGAAAATAATAGTTATTGCTGTGTGTGTGTGTGAGACATTGTGATTTTCAAATCCTGGAAAGGTTCTGGAAATCCCAAGAAATCATCGAAAAGAACATATTTTAAGAATTATTAAATATTTAATTGACTTGCATTATCATGAATGACTTTGAATGACATGGGAAAAAAAGTATAGAAATACACTGTTCAAAATGTGTGTGAAACCCTGTTCAAGTCACATCAAGGAACGTAATTTAAGTTTCAGCGCATGCCAAATTGCTCATTTTAAACCTATTTTATTAAATGAGCTTCACGTAAGAGGAAATAAAGGCACATTTTTACATTGCTGAATAAGAAAGCTCTAGACCAAATGGAAAAAAAAACAACCTCTGCAAATTCATTGATAGTCGCTGAGCATAAAGGAGCATTGAGGAAGACCGGTATATCGGCCAATTAGAAGTTGCTTGCTGATCTAATAGCGATACTAATGTGTTCGATTACATGCTTCGACCAGGACACCAATTTCAGCTTAGGCTTGCTGTTTTTTTCTTTTAAGGTCTGGGCCAATTTCCACAGTTTCTCTGAAGTGTGAGTGGGCTAATTTATGAGGAATCAGAATCGGTTTATTTTGCGACTTTATATAAACCATGTTAAATGCCGATAGATTAGCAAATTGATTGTAACAGTTGAAAAATATACTTCTATCCCTGAATCTCCATGCTTAGATATTTGGAAATACGGTGGCCTACGAAGGTATTTGGAGTTTGTTTTCAAGCCTCATGCTGCTTTTTTTCCATGAAATAAATACAAAACTTAAAGATTAAGATATCAAACTAAAAATATCGGTCCATCTGTGGTTGAAGCAAGCTTGTGGTGTACAAGGGGACAAATGAAGTGAGTCACCATCAAAAGCAGGAGTCCTTATTTCCACTGGGAATCTGATGCCTCTCATCAATAGAGAGAAATCCCTGTAGTGCAGGAGAATATCAGCATGTTTCCTGCTGATACACCTGCTGAATTGTGCAGATCTGTCTCCCTGATTCTGGGGTGTACTGCGCTTGATTTGGATGAGGTTGTTTTCCTCAGAGGTTTTAATACAGCTCAGGAACTGGTACTAAGTCAAGGTGTAGATGTAAATTGCATATAGACTGATGCAGTCTAATCAGTTTTTGGATACTAGCGCGCTTTATTTCAATGCATGTTGTCTGAAATATCGGAGGAATACATCTTTAGAATTCCTTCATCTCTACTTGATTATTGGTATATGTTGCACATTTGTTTAGTATGATACACTAAGGGACCAGAATTAACTTTTGGACCTGTCAAATTTACTGGCTGTAGAATTGTATTTTACATTGCATTTATGTGTTCCTGTCCTTAGGATTATTTGGCGGATTTCTGCGTAAAGATGCAGTCTTTGACTTACAGCAGTTCAGCAAATAGGCCCATTCACAACCAAAATGCACTAATTTCAATAAGAATCCGTACAATCAGGAATACCCTTTGAGGACAAAATATTTTCACAATAGGTTAAAGTTGGTTACAATAACCAAGAGAAAGCTGCTTGGTTTGAAAGTGACCTCTGTGTGAGTTGAGCTTCAAATGTCACTACACTATTGACAATAGACTATTTTTTTCTCAAAATGATGCCAAAATGAATGATATTGCACTCTGAAAATAAAATACTTGTCTTCCACTTCCAGATACATTATGATTTTGATTCTGTAAATTAAGTGATATTATATTAGGAATGTTCCAAATATATGTCGCCACATGCATTTCTTCCTTTTGATGGTAGATAAAAATCTTGAGTAGATAAAGATGGTTGTATATCTTTGATTTCAATTGATCACATCAGTGACAAATTGGCTACCTCAATTTAACTTAAAGGTAATAGTTCACCCAAAAATGAAAATTCTGCCATCATTTCCTCACTATGTTTTGTTTCAGGACTGACAGAATCCCACTTCTGTGGGGCTGATGAAGCCAGTCATGGCTCTCAGAAGAAGACCGGGGACCATAGTTATTGCTTCAGAGCTCGACCCGTCAGCCTCTAGCACTTCCCCTATTGGAAGTGAAAAGCTCTCTGGAGAAGGAGTTGATCCAATTCCTGAGGAACTTGGGCAAGAAAAGTTTGAAATCCAACCACCCTCTCCTGTGCCAGCTAGGTACTGTCTAAGTGATGGGTCTGGGGACGACTCCATCCAAGGCGAAAGCCCTCTTCAGCAGGACAGCATGGAGGAGGACTCACTATCTGAGTATGATAATGTCGTATCCGGGGAAGAAGAAGAAGAAGTAGGAGAAGAGGAACATGATTATGAGGAGGATGAGGAACTGCAAACAGAAGCAGACAGGATGACCTACTATGTCCACTGTTGTCCTGAAGATGAAAGCTACATGGAAGGAATGGACTGCCATGAAGGTGCAGAGAGTGCTGAGTGTCCTGGCACATCTCGAGACATCCAGGAGGATTGTAAACCAGAGAAGGCTTGGGATAACTCGGAAGGCTTTTACAAGGTTCTGCAGCAAGACGCAACAACAACCGTCTACAAGCGACCAGAGCCTATAACAGAAACAACCTTTGTACAAGCCCCCATGGCTGAGGATGAGGAGGATGAAGAGGAGACCGAGGAAGAAGCAGAAGCAGAAGAAGAGGACAGTGAGGAAGAAGACAATGTTGGATTTTTTCACTACAAAGGAAAAGAAGCGGAGTTGAACAACAATGAGATGCTAAATAAAGGTGATGGCGATTGTCCCAGAGATGGCAGAAATTGTCCTAAAGTGGGGCAAGAAAGTGATGCAGTTAGTAACTATAGAAGAAATCTGGACATCACTAAAAACCCAAGGGATGTCCCTCCACGGTCAAATTGTCCTACTAGGGATCGAAAAGAAAGGGTTCGGGAAGAGTGTTCTAAGGACTGTCCAAAAGGTTGTGATGTCTCTGTGGTCAGAGAAGGTAGAGGAAACCCGAGACAAAGTTTCAGATATAGAGGACATCAGTCAGAGAGAATACACAAAAGAGACACCGCTTACGAGGATGGTAGCAGGGTCAGCAATAAAGCTAAATTCGCAGATCCAGAGGATAAAGGCATTTGGAAAAAAAGACATTTGCTAAAATACTCCAGAGAGGACGACAGGGACGGAGATGGGAAACTTTCACACGAACAAAGTAAAAGTCTTGGAGACAGCAAAAACAGAGGGCAGGACCATCCCGCTTGTAGTAACAAGCCAAAGGGTGGTAGAGAGAGAAAGAGCATTGGGGATTTTGAGGAAGAGCAGATTGAGAACGAAGTCAAGACCAAACTCAAAATTGCTCAAAACAACTCAGGGAGTAATAAAGGTGCTCCTGATCAGACAAATAATGGGAAAGGGGCTCCTGACAATTCCAGGGCCTCTTCAACATCATCAGACAGGAGAAACAGCCAACCCAGAGCCCATGTTAATACACCTGTACAGTCCTTAGACAAACGGCTACATAAAGACTTGGCCAAACCTGTTGAAACAGAGAAGACGAGTCCTAGTCAGGAACAGGTAACCGTGCAGAATTCTTTACTAACTTAAATAAGTCTTTTATTTGGCAATGAATGGATTCATATGAATGCATCCTTGTTAGTGTGGTAGCATTTATTCTAGGTAACACAAAAAAAGGAGCGATTGCTCTGCATGTCATCGTGTTCTTGTCTTAGTTTGGAGGCTCCTGACAACATTGTGCCAGACTTCTGGCTCCTTTTAGACAAGCATCAGATAAGCATCTCCAATGAGATTTGAAGATTTCTATCTATTCTTCAAACTGCCTGTCCTCTGTAGGATCGCAGGGATGCTGGCACAAGCGAGGAAACACCTGAGCAGGTGGCCAGTCAGATTTGAAGATTTGTCCTCTAAATAATAGGCTAGATTAGTGTTAAGCATCTGAACAGTGGATCAATAAAGAATGGAAAAAGTGGGTAGGGAAACAACACAGCATTGCTTTTTATACAAATCCTTAGCCATTTTTTTCTAAAAATTGAAGCTAATTATGCCAATGCTAACTGTATTAATTTAGAATCAGAATGAGCTTTATTACTTAAAATCCAATTAATGTAGCTAAGTAACATTTTTTTGTTTACAAGCAGATACCCTTTTCTTTCATTTGATGTTCAGATGTTCATACGACAAACCATATACAAATGAATACCTCAATAGGGACAGTATTATATAGTAGTATACTTAAAACATGATGCAAAGTTTACAAAAAAACTTGCTAGTATACTTTTAGTATAAAACTACTAAATTAGTAGTTTTCAGAGACTATATTGTACTAAAAATTCTAAGTATTTAATTGCTTTACTATCAGTATACCCTTAAGTTCAGTACAAGCTAAATTGTAAACTAGTTGTGTACTAAAGGTTTATTACTGTTAAAGTATACTTAAAAGTATATTTACTCTATATACACTAGAAAGAGGGTCAATTTAATCACAAGGAGTACTGAAATACACTTACAAGTGTACTACAAGTATATTTAGTACTTAATACTTGAAATATATTCAAACTTTACTAATTAAAATGTAATTAAAAGTATACTACTTTTCGATAAAGGATATTACAATAGACAGATTTGTATATACAGGTATAATTTGGGCAAATTCGAAATGTGAACTAGCTATGTGTGTTAGATGAATTAATGTATAATAGTGTTGTATATTCCTGAATTATTGTCAAGTGTTAGCTGATGCCCTAAACTTTTAGTTCCAGGCAGCTTATATGTATAAACATCAGTACATCCACATGTAAACTGAATTGTTGGGCTCTTGAAAGATGAAATTGTAACTGCTACAGATAACTGGCTATGAACAAAATAGCACTTCCATCTACTCATTTTTTTAGTTGAAGTCCTGTGTTTTCAACAACAATTGTGTCTTATGTCAAATACAGATTGTATCTATTATCAAAATGTGGGCTAATAATTGTTTCAATGTTTCTACAGGTTTCTCAGAGTAGTCCGGAGGAAAGTAGTACAGGGCCACCATGTGGACAAAAGAGACCGGCAAGTTACCTAGATATATGTGGAACCAAAATAATAGAGCACTTCCTAAGGGGCAAACTGGAACCTGTAACATAATCTTTAACTCTAATGTTTTGCTTTTCAGCAGGCCCAGAGAAATCCGTCTTTCCCAAGCTTTGTGGATAGTAAGTTTGTTTGTTGATGATTGGCATAGTATTCATATTAGAGTCAAGTTTAGACTATTTGCTCAAATTTCAGATGATTTATAAGCAGTGTTAGGAAGGTTATTTTGGAAATAAACCTATTTAAAATGCAAAAAAAGTAGTGTGATCGTATCAATGACTTTCAAGTAATGCAACTGGTTATATTTTAATTACTGTTCTAAAACTAATGTTTCCAAGTGTTTCTAAATGTCAATAATTTTTTACCCAAGTGGGTTTTCATAATCCCTTATCACTTGAATTAAGGTTATAATATAGTTTTAATGCACAGCCACCACAATTTTATAATCATTCTGAGGTTTAATAAAGATTTTTTCGTATGTTTTCAGTCCCTGGTCCGTGTGAGCCAGAAGATCTCATCAATGGAATCATCTTTGCCGCGAACTACCTTGGCTCGACCCAACTGCTCTCCGACAGAAACCCGTCGAAAAGCATACGCATGAAGCAAGCGCAGGAAGCTGTGGACTGTGTTAAGGTACTTTACTTTACCTTGCTAAGGCTCTTGTAAATGTTACTTGAAGTGTGCTTCATGGTTTAATATTTTGTGGATATATGTGACCCTGGACCTTTTTATTGAGATTTATACATCAACTGAAAGCTAAATAAATAAGCTTTCCACTGATGTATGAATACAGGACAGTAGTTGGCTGAGATACAACAATTTGAAAGTCAAAAAATCTAAATATTGAGAAAAGTAGAAGTTCCAAATGAAGTTCGTATCCATTCTTATTACTAATCAAATATTACGTTTTCATATATTTGTGGAAGGAAATACTTTACGTAATATCCGGATGGTTTTTAGCATAAAATAAATATCTATAATTTTGACCCATACAATGTATTTTTGGCTATTGCTACAAAATATATGTGTGTATATATATATATATATATATATATATATATTTTTCTTAAATATATACATGAATGTGTAATTATTTATATATACATGATAAACATACCTTAATCATTTGACAGCACTACTACAGATATACCTGTGCTACTTAAGACATATAAAGGTGTCAGAAGTTAATTGTCAGTCCACTAGATGACACTGTAACCTTGTGAAACCATGTTCTTCAGTCTGTAGACGGTGAACCTCAGAGTTTAACAGAGATCGACCTGTTCATCTCAACCAAGGCCATCAAGGTGCTCAATGCCGACACACGCAGGTGGGTAAACGTAATTTAAGATATGTAGTTATATGAATACTAGTTGATTAAATACACAGCCATCTAATGGGAATGCCAGCGTGAATCCAGCCTGTGCCAGTTCCAGATTCCATTGCTCTCTTTCCGTCTTAATACTTTCCAATTTGCAGAATTGATACTCACAGACTTTTGCCGATCCTCGTTCGCAGGAGACGATGATGGACAATGCCCTCCGCACCATCTCGTACATCGCAGACATCGGGGACGTGGTGGTCCTGATGGCTCGCAGGCGTCTGTCTAACTCGTCCTCGCTCGACTGCACAGATTCAGGCCTCGGCACGGAAAGTCGCAAGCAGTACCGCATGATGTGCTACGTCTTCGAGTCAGAGGATGTGAGACTGGTCCTTGCATTACTTTCAGAAAAATATTTAAATAAGTAGTGCTGGGCGATATTCAACAAACACAATTATCAGTAGATGAAAATGTAAATGTTAACAATTAATAAAAAAATCTTATCAGAAGTTGAAAGCAATAATTAGCCTAAATAATTCGTAATTAAAAATATAATATATATAATAGATAATATTTCATATTAACACTGAGTAAAAGCTCAACTGGAAGCATGTTCAAATAAGATTAAATATTGATAGCAAGTATAAATGTAATGTTCAGTAAGCAGTAGTTAACATTCATATTTAATAAACACTTTTATTGGTAGCTGAAATGATCGACTTAAATAATACAGCCTAAATAATTACAAAATATTAAACAATAAAGTACAATATTTAATATGAATGTTTAATAAACAAACTCTGTACTAAAAGCATTATCAAATTAGACAAAAACTGACTAAACAAATATATATACAATTTAATATCCAATAAGAAATCTTTGCCATCAGTATTTATTTATTCCGCAGAAAGCGTTATTTTAAAAAGCAAATATTTAACCCATCCAATGATAAATGTTACACATCAGTATATAATAAACAAAGCTGAAATCATCAAATTAGCCCAAATAATGACTAGCGTAACTGCGTGAATCACAGGCTATGATTCCTTGTGGGTTTTTCAGCTCCTAACCGATCAACATCTAGTCAGATTTGTATTTCTTCTTTGCCGCGCTGATGTAACTCCATGTTTTGACGTTTTTCCGCCCTCTCGATTTGAGTCAAGCACTCTCTCGCTCGCTGGATGCCGTCACGCCGTGCTTCAGTACCTCCCTCTCCTCCTTCACAGGCCCAGCTCATCGCACAGTCCATCGGTCAGGCGTTCAGCATGGCCTACCAAGAGTTCCTCCGAGCCAATGGGATTAATCCCAAGGACCTCAGCCAGAAAGACTACAGCGAGATCCTGAGCACACAGGAGATGTATAATGACGACCTCATCCATTTCTCCAACTCTGAAAACTGTAAAGAGGTGAATACGGGACCGGAAACGCTTGTGTTGTGACGCTCCTCTCTTTTCCAGATCCCATTCTCCCAGTGTTTTCTAATGTTTTCCCTTGACTTTACACTGTCCTATCTAATGGTTGACCAGTATGGGTTTATACACACACACACACACACACAATATTTCATCTATTATATTTATATAATATGCACGTGTGTATATTTTATATCATTCAATTATTTTGTATTAATGATATGAGTATATGTGAATATATGGTAATATAATAAGTCGTATAGTAAAATAGCAATAATATTATCACGTTTATATTTATTATATGTAATTGTTGTTTTTTGTAATTATGCCAACTGTTTTATTAATATATGGAAAAATTTAAAATAACATCTAAATACATTAATAGTATAGCTGTATAAATGGTAAACATTTATATATTTATCCTAATGTATTGTTCATATATTTCGTAATTTTAAATAAATATTGACATTGTACATAAGTGTATTTTTAATATTATTTCTAATTGTATCAGTCATTTTAAATGAGTCATATTAATATATAAAATATAAGAAAATACATTGTTCTAATAATTGTATCACTTTATGATAGAGCTTTATTATTTATTTAATTCAAAATATTACTGTATATATATATATATATATATATATATAATATATATATATATTATTTTATTTTTTAATTATATATAACTATATATATTAACTATATATTAAATTCAATACATGTTTAATATTTTTATGCACACACACATACAATATATAGACATTTAAATTGTCTATATATTTAAGTTTTAAATACATGCACAATTAAAACGTATACATATGTAACTGCTTCATGCAACACCACTGTGATATTAAAATCATACTTAGATGAGCACTTAACACCTGTCGCCCCCTTTCCGTTTCAGAAATGACTTTTTAGCCATTAATGCATTCTTCCTCTTTTTGTATCGTATTTCTGTGCTCAGCTTCAGCTGGAGAAGCAGAAGGGGGAGATGCTGGGCGTAGTGGTGGTGGAGTCGGGCTGGGGCTCCATCCTGCCCACCGTCATCCTGGCCTGTATGCTGAACAACGGCCCCGCCGCCCGCTCCGGCAAACTCAACGTGGGCGATCAGATCATGGCCGTCAACGACACCAGCCTGGTGGGCCTGCCGCTCGCCACCTGCCAGGGCATCATCAAGGTCTGGACACATCTGAACACGTTCTCACCAGCGGCTAAGAACATTCTCTACATATGTCTCGTGTGTTTCAGGGCCTGAAGAACCACGTTCAGGTCAAGCTAAGTGTAGTGAGTTGCCCGCCTGTTACTACTGTCCTCATAAAGAGACCCGACCTGCAGTACCAGCTGGGTTTCAGCGTTCAGAACGGCATAGTAAGTGAAGAATGACGTCTCACGCGTGACTTTCGTTACAGTTTCTGACCAGCTGATGGGGATTTTTTTTGGTTGTCTCATGACTTGTTTCAGCCTTAAGTTGTCATCCTGGTGCTTAATTGCAGATCTGTAGTCTGATGCGTGGAGGTATTGCGGAGAGGGGCGGTGTGCGAGTCGGACACAGAATAATTGAGATAAACGGCCAGAGTGTGGTCGCTATGGCGCATGAGAAAATCGTCCACGCCCCTTTCAGTATCTGTAGGAGAGGTACGCCATTATATCTAGCACTTTTGGATGAAATATTACTAATAGTCAGCCTCCGGCAGGGGTGTAAAAGTACAGAGACATTATACTTAAGTAGAAGCACTGTCACAGAAGATGCGTAAAAACGTATTTATTACATATCTTATGTAAATTAACATTATTTTTGTTTTGTATGCAATTAATTGTTTGGCACTAATGTATACTATATAAATGCATTACATTTTATTGTGTATATATATATATATATATAATATAAAATGTAATATAAAACACATTTTTTCCTTAAATATATTAATGCATGCATATATATATATATATATATATATATATATATATATATATATATATATATATATATATATATATATATATATAATATAAAAAGTTGGAATATTAATATTCTCAATATATATATATATATATATATATTGAAAATATTAATATTCCTATATTTTATATTATATATAAATATATGTAATATAAAAACATATTTCAACATATTTAAATATATTCATGCATGTATAGATTATCAAGATCTTTAGTGGAAAACTGTAAATCATTTTTGTATACATTTAATTGTTGAGGGAGATTAAAAGTGTGAGAAGCAAATGTCTATAAATTTAGACAGTGTTGTGAAATTGTTTAAAATGACAGTGTGTGCATCAATTGAGTCAAAGTACACGTTTTCAAGTTTCGACTGTCAGTACGTCAGTACTGTACTGTACAAATTCCTTAAAGCAAGTAATGAACAGTTATGAAGAACAATTAGTACTTTACACCCCTGTCTTTCACCGTGAGTCAAAAAAACCCAGACATTATCCTTCTCCACATTTTTGCACTCAATTATTTTCATGATGTCATGCATTAATGCCGTGAACATTATTAAAATGACGTGTGTTTCTTTTTCTTTTTTTATAGATTAACATGAAAACTATGCCCGCCGTCATGTTCAGGTTGTTAACTGGTCAAGAGACTCCGATGTACATATAAGGAATCATAAAACTGGACCTTTTCCTGCAACTAAAAAGAAGAAGAAAAATATGGAAGAGCTCTGTCTTGCTTTAGACTGCATGTAAAGAGAACAAACATACAATCACACAATTACCTGATCAAAGGAGTGCTGTTACTTGCTTATTAATGCAATTAATAGTCTGCCATGGTCTTATAGTCTTCTACAGTCTTCCTCGCCAGATGCATTAGTTTGTATATATGTTAGATGCCTTTGGTTCAAGCCTTTTTGAGTTTCTAAACGAACAAAGTACTCTTTTATTTTAAAGTACGGAGCGACTGCACTAAAGTTCACTCAATCAGTAAAGTAGGGCATTATTAATAGATTCCATTTTTTCCACAAACTCAAAGATTAAGAAATGGACTAAAGCATGCTAAAATCCAAAGATAGCTGTTACATTTGCTGAATAGACTGCATTTTAGTTCTCCTGGCTGTCTTCAGTGTCTCTGTGATAAATGGGTACTGTACACTGTGAATGAACCATCTGTAGATGACTAGTTCAGCATGCTGGATCTGAAGACTGAAAATATATTCATCAGAAAACCTGAGCTGCATTAATGTTTATATGCATGATTTTATTTAGTGAATATATATTATCTCATGACTGAATCTCCCCATCTGCATCTCAGGCATTATATACATACACATATATATATATATATATATTCGTTTTTTTTTAGCATCATTGAGATATTAATTCTGAAGTAATTGTATTTGTATATTTTGTTTTCCGCTTTTTATTTAAATGTCTGTATAGTTTATACAATTGTACTTATTTTAGAATTTAATTTTCATATAATTATTCAACACTAAACTTTTTCATATATATATTTTTTTCAATTCATATTTAAAGTAATGAAAAATGATTTTTTTGTGACGTGTGGCTATGTGTGTGCGTACAAATGACTTATATATTGATTATTTTACAGTAATAATGAACTTCCATATTCAGATCACACAACTGAAGAAATTAATCTATGCAGACTATATTTTAGATGTAAAAATCATGCTCATGGGTATATGAATTAAATCTTGGTATCGCCAAATGTCATCTCATTGGACTTAAAAGAACTGTAAAAACGACAATGAAAAGATACACCTTGTAGAATTTGTATTTTATTTTTTGTTATGTACATATATACATATGGATATGCAGATCGTATAGAACAGTTGTATCAGAAACCATTTTATATACAGATTGGGTCTGTAAGTTTTCAAGTAGTAGTTGTGGATGACAGCAAACCGCTCCTCAAAGTCTCTGAAAAATAGACAGAAAGAGGGGGAAAAAAATCTGTGAATCTGAAAACAAATAATGTACCAAATATGCTTTTGTTAAATTGAAAAAGAGTAGCACGGAGATTTATCAAAACATTTCCTTTCGCGTTCCACGGAAGACAAACTCATGCGGGTTTGGAGCAACGTAACGGTGAGTAAATGATGACCAAATCTTCTTTCTATTCTAAACGTGCAAATTTGAAAACCGTACTGTTAACGTGGTGATCTGCTGAGACGTCTGTGTGCTGTCGTCATAGATCACTCCCTCTAGAAAGCCTGAGTTGAGGTAGCCTTCACCAGTACTGCATTGGTCATCCTCGTTGTCCACGCCCACACTGAAGACCTCCCTCATCCTCGCAGGAAACAGACAGTCCGATATCACCACCACCGAACCAATCACAGCGCACAACAAACCTGAAAATAATCGCCAAAAAAGATTCTTCATTGGCATTGATGGTTCCACGAAGAACCTTTGCGCCACCACTGCACAAAAGGTTCTTTATAGTTCTTCAGATTAGAATCTTTACAAAGCGGTTCTTTGAAGAACTGATCGCTGAAAGGTTCTTTGGGGACTTTAAAAATGTTTCTATGACATCGCTGTGAAAACCACTTTCTGGAACTTTGATTCTAACTCTCAAAATGGAGTTTTTAATGGGATCCAACAGAAAAACCCATCTACTTTAGGGTAACGAAAGAACCCTGCCATGAACAGTTCTTAAAAGAACCATTTTTCTTCGTGTAAAGAACATTTCAGTAATCGAATGAACTTTTTTTTTCCCGCTATGAAGAACTGAAAGCGTCCATGGATGTTAAAGACCTAGATTCAAGTAAAGAACATTCATTTATTGCTCAAAAATGTTCCTTAGACTGAAAATAGCAATTGTTCTTTAAAAACCTGTTTACCTATGGTTTGACAAAAGTATTGGCACCCCAGATTACATATGTATCTACATTGCATTTTAAACGTTTTCCGAGTCAAACACTTTTGAGAGTGTTGCACTTTCCCATAAGAAGCATTTACCCGTAGCCAAAGCGATCCAGAAGGAATGGCTGTAGTCTGCACTTAAGGACTCTGCCCCTATACTGAAGTCGCATGGGGTCACACTGAATATGGTTGAGAAGGAAGCCATGGAGAAGAAGATGAAAGCCGCCGTGGCTATCATCATGTACCCGGCGTAGAGGATGACAGGCATTGAGAAGAGGATATTGGCCACGAGCCAGCAGCAAAAAGCCGTCCTGTGGGAGAAAGCCATTCTGTACTTTAGCTTGTTTGCATTTGTTGAATAGGACGGAGTTTCTTTACACTGCAGTAAGACATTGGTGCTGTCTGTGTGTTGGTTTACCACAGATTGGCTGAGGCGAAGCGGCCTGAGTATCTGTACTGGTAGATGAGGCCACAGGCGCTGTTGCGAGTGAACTTCTCTGCGATGTAAAGGATGGGGTTGGGAAGACCTCGCTCCAGCGCATCGCTATACTGCTCGTCCACGCTGCTCGACCACCTGAAGATCTCGTTGTAGTCAATGGTCTCGTTTATCTGCGATACTGGCTCGCCTGTTGGAACGGTTATCGAAAGAACCTATGAAGCCTGAATTGGAGTCATAATCTTCTTGAAAAGTGGACTACAAATATTAACGAATCGCATGCTTTACCTTTGAGTGTAATGTTTATGCCATACAGCCCCACATGAAGTCCCACCTCAGCAGAAACCACAGCGTTACTGAAGGATTTGTAGGTGGCGTTGGCCTTCACGCTGGCTTCGGCCCAATCTCCGGTAAAATTCAACACTGGAGTGGACAAAAGACAGTACAAAATCACACAATGAAAATGTAGGGTATTTCAGAAGCTCTTATTTAATGGCACGCTGGACTTAAAAGCATGTTTATTTCTATTGTTTCATTTTTAGACTCTTACTCACACTTTTATGAATGCTATTGCATGACGTAACAATGTTAAACCAAACCAATTAAATTTGATAAAACACACTCTCTGGTAATTACCTTGACCTCGGTTAAATGTCATTAAAAATGTGAAATTGGAGAAAAGGTCAAGCAGCACTGGTTGTCTAATGCAATGCAATTCATGAATGTTTTAATTGATGTTAAATATTCAAACTTTTCTAATGACGGCCAAATTAAAATTTCCAAATGAAGTCATAGATAAATACTCGGAATACTCACCTACTAAAACAACTCCAATAAATAAACTAACGATTATCCTGAACATCCAAAACAGTCTCTGAAAAAGAGGACATTTTATATTAATATGCTTCTCTCTCGCAGTTTTTTTTCACACATTTTTTTCTAAATTTTTGACTGATATGAAGAGCTGATGAGAAAAGACCTCACACTAGGTTTGTAAATTAAAAAGGGCACAAAAATGCCTCTAAACTGACAAAAAGAAATATCCGGATTTGTAAATGTACATATTTAATTTACATGCTTAAATGTTGCTGTTATACAGGCCTTAAGATTTTTTTTAAAAACATCTATTTCCCTCAGAAATAAAATAGAAATTCAAACTTTAAATAGCCTACTGTGCTTGACAACTCAAGGTACCATGAAACACCTTTTGACCATAATTTGAAGACATTTTTAATGGCATTAAGGTTTTCCAAGCTGCGTGAAACCATTTTGGACAACCATTAGGTTTCTAAGAGCTTGGCACTTATTTTATAATATAACTTTTAACAGCTCTTAACCTTCGACCATCTCTCATCCTTTATTGATCATTGCTTCTTAAAGCTGCGAAAAGCGTTTTAGACCAACTGCTCCAACTCACCGATCTGCCCCGTATTCCCGGTAGAATGAAGAGGAAACTGACGGCCAGGACCGAGAAAACCAGAATCACGACCAGCAGGCTGATGTCGACGATGAACGGGCTCCTTTGTAGAGAGTAGAACGGGTAAATGCCATCGTAGAAAGTCATCTTCCCTCCACAGGCGAGAACTAAAGCTGAAAGCAGGACAGTGTTGGCCAGAGGCTCGGTTACCTGAAGATCGCAGATAACAGTCTAGCGTGCGAATTATACGGCGACTCCGAGGGGGGTCGAGATCTTAGGGCCCTTATTTGAGCGCGTCCGGCGAAACCCGCGCTCGAGCTGATTTAGAGAAGTCTGCGGAGACGTGATGCTGCCACTTTTTACGTTTTGCTGAAACGCCGTTGCTTGAGAAACCCGCAGGCTGTTTAGCGACGAGTGAAATTCGCGCCCTAACTTTGGCGGTTTAAACAAAACAAAAGCCCGCGTTTAAAAAGCAACGCGTACTTTTCCAGACCTTGGCGGTGTGTTTCTGCCGTTACAAAGACAAACCCCGTGGTTCGGCGCGCCCCTCTCACTTCAGACCCGTCTTTAAAATCTACAAAATTGCTTAAAACGCGTCCACAGCGCCAGTCAGACAGCAGCCCGTTATAATGCAAATCGCCCCACTCGGGTAACCGGTCCAGGTAAGCGCACCTCGAGGTGATTGTTAACATGAATGAGGATACTTTGATAACCGCAAATCAAAGGACACCGGATCTCCCTTTAAAGACCGACAGAACTGGATGTTACTTCATAGACGATCCCGACCCGCATCGCAACTCACCTGTGGACGCAACGAGAGCCGCAAAGCAACGCGGAAAAATAAGATGATCCTCTCGGCGCTCATCTTTTAAAGGACGGCACTTCCTAATAACGGCTTTGATTTGCATTGATTGGTATTCCCAAAGAAAGGTGTCAACCGCTCATGACCAGCCCTTCAACATAAACTCGGTGTGAAGCGGGCAGGTGTGGATGTGGGTCGGACTCTCATTCCGTCACCGACTCTTCCTTTTATTTCCGATCTATTCGCGGACAGGTGAGGTCTGCCGCTCTGCAGACAGGCGTGACTGCGTTTTCGTTTTAATTGCCTTTAATGTTCGCTCTGAAGTTCCTGATTTGTCAGTCTGAGGGGAAAGTTGTGTCTGCTTGCGCACACGCCGGTTTTCTTTAGTCTGAAGGGCTCTTCACTGAAGAGGTGTTTAGTTGGTTTGGAAGAATGGGTTTATGTGAGGTACTCTGGAGAACTTTAACTGCACTGTCTGTTCTTTGTCAACCTATTGGTGAGTAGATATCTATCTATCTATCTTTCTATCTATCTATCTATCTATCTATCTATCTATCTATCTATCTATCTATCTATCTGTCTATCTTCTATCTATCTATCTATCTTCTTTCTATCTATCTATCTATCTATCTATCTATCTATCTATCTATCTATCTATCTTCTATCTATCTATCTTCTATCTATCTATCTTCTATCTATCTATCTATCTATATCTATCTTCTATCTATCTATCTATCTATCTATCTATCTATCTATCTATCTATCTATCTATCTATCTATCTATCTATCTATCTGCAAAAAACATTTTCACTTACAAATAAATGGAGCTTTACATTGAGTTTAGTAAAATTTGTAAATAAAAATAATAAAATAGTGTTTTCTTGTAAAACTTATTGTAATATTCTTTGTTTATTTTACTCACTACTCTCTCTCTCTCTCTCTCTCTCTCTCTCTCTCTCTCTCTCTCTCTCTCTATATATATATATATATATATATATATATATATATATATATATATATATATATATATCACATTTTGAAATGATATACTATTATTTTAATAATTTTTTCAAATTTTAATGCTGTTTTAATTGGCTGTATTTTGTGCATACAAAAAACTTTGAATACCTGAGTTATTATTGATTGAAGTGTTTTAATAAACCGTACAGTACTTCACTCAAGGTTGTTCAAAAATATTTTCCTCTTATTTTGCAATAAAAAGTGACGGCGTCTCGTTTATTTTACACCCTCACTATTCTCGTTTAGAATTTTTTGAGGGGCGTTTTATGATCACATTTTAAATTCTGGATAAATATTTTTAAGGATGTGCATGAAATAAACGAATAGGTCGTTAACTAACATTATACGATGAGTCAGATTTAATAGAGGGTTGCAAAACTCCCTTTGATCTCGAACCAAACAGGTGCCGATGCTGCTATTTCCTGGGAAGTTCAGAGGTATGATGGATGGTACAATAATTTGGCAGATCACGATCGGGGGGCTGCAGGTGAGCGGGTTCGTACTTTTTGTTAGGCTTTTTGCAAATAAAATGAAGGGAAGAAACTTCAGGGTGTCCTCCCTGCAGATGCAGCTCTGGTCCGTCTCTTTCCGGCGCAGTACGCAGATGGCGTTTATCTGCCCCGACAGGAACCGCACATGCCCAACCCCCGCCGGATAAGCAACACAGCCATGAGTGGCCAATCCGGTCTCCTGTCCTACAGAAACAGAAGCGTTCTCTCTGTGGCCTTCGGTGAGTGACGCTTTCATTTAAACAAGGCTCAACCTGTTGATTGAAGAGCCAGCCCTTTAATTGCAGTTTCGCATTTTTAATAAAGGCATCCTGGGTGTAATTTATCTTAAAGGGATAGCTCACCCAATGCATATTTTATTTATTCGTTTTCCTCGTGCTGCTGCAGTTCTTTCTTTCGTGTATAAAAACCCCCAAAATTGCTAGTAACTCTGTTTAATTGCAACGAGTAGGGACTGGAACATTCAAGCTTCAAACCGGACGCAAAAGCACTATAAAATTAGTCTTTAAGTGAATTATTATCTTACGGGTTGAGTCAGACTTATTAATCCACCCTGATTCTCCTAAGACTGTTTAGTGCGGTACAAGAGAGGAGTAGTGATGTCTAGTTAAGGAGTCGTTCTTCCTTTTAAATTAGATTAAATTAGATTAGATAAACCTCTATTCGTCCAACAATGGGGAAATTTCCATGTTACTGCATTGAAGAGCAAATAAGCAAAGACTAAAGTCAGATATTTCAGTGAAATGTCATGAAAATGATTCATTCACAAAATGGCCTGTCGATTGGAATAGCACTCATTTCATGAATATGATTGAGAAATGAGTGTTCACTCGCTTTATTTTTCCTTTTGATTGGAATTTCGTTTGTCTCAAGCTCAACTTACTCGATTGAGCGCTTCGCTGAATTGAATTTCAAGACAATGGGGGCAGAAAATGTGTATATTTATATCATTTCATATAGCCTAGTTTGACACGGAGAGTGAAGAGTGATTTTTTTTACAGCAGCTTAGCAAACAATAAGTTAAGAGACTTACGTTTTAGACACAATAATGTTTTTTTCGATGAACAAAAACTAATTCCAAGCACAACCACAGCATTATTCTGCATCTCTGAGCAACAGAACAGTGATTCGTTTCTGAACGAATCAACCCACTGGCGGTTTTAATATCAGTATTTAAAAGAAAATGGATACTTTTAGGAAAAAATGGCTTTATAAAGATATCTAAAACCGAGGCACCGATGAAGTCAGTGGCTACCATCATTTTGAGAGTCAAAGACACAAATCAGGGAACACAAAATTAATAACCCTGTCTCTCTGTGTCACCGTAGCACTATTTTGGAGTCGATTATTGACTGAAGCCTTTATTTTTATTTTCTTTGTGTACATAAACTATTCTCGTTGCTTGGTATACTACTTTTAAGCTACCGATGGCCGATGGACTATTTTAACGATGCCTTTCATACTTTTCTGGAACTGGACTGTGTTCATTACTTGGAAGTCAATGGGACACTCACAAAACTATATTTATCCAAAATATCTAAAATTGTGCTCCGAAGACAAACAAAGCTTTTACAGTGCTTTGGATGACATGGGGGTAAGTGATTAAATGGATAGTTCACCTCAAAAAGACAATTCTGTCATTATTTACTCACCCTCGTGTTGTTCTAAAACCTGCCTTCATCTTAAGGACACAAATTAAGATATTTTTGATAAAAAATGTAGCTGAATCGTTTCAGTTGTGTTGCTATCTATGGTGGGTCAGAAAGCTCTTTGATTTAATCGAAGATGAACGAAGGTTTTACTGGTTTCCAACTAACCCTTTTAGAGCTCTTCAGTGATATCAGTGAAGGTTTTCCTGATGTTTTTGTAAAGGATCAAGGGAGAGTTTGATTCCTCACGCTCTTTATTACCGCATCAGGTTACCACGTGTGGTCTGAGATCTCAGAATCCCGAAGACCTGGTTGCCCACCTGAGTTCATGCATATTAAAGTCCCTAAAGAAGATCCCGTCTTTGGCTCTAACTCTTCTCAAGCGGTCCTGCTCCAGTTCCAGAGAGCAGAGTGGGATCCGAGCACAGGCAACAGTCCCAATAATCCTCGCACACAGGTGTGTATATAGAAAATGTATGTGATTTAGAACAGATCTGCTGAGTTTTTAATTTACGCATAATTCATTTCAGGTGAATCACGTGACTGCGTGGATAGACGGCAGCTCCATCTATGGGTCGTCCGGCTCGTGGTGCGATGCCTTGAGGGCATTTTCCAGAGGTCTGCTGGCGTCAGGCTCCTCGCAGGACATGCCCCGGCGCAGCAGCAGCGGTTACCTGATGTGGAGCGCGCCGGACCCCAGCACCAGCGCCGGCACGCAGGAGCTCTACGGTAACATACGGAGCGGCTGCTTTAAGTTGCAGTGCATTCATTCATTTATCATCACATGACCAGCAGTCACATGGATAATCAGGGTATTCATGTCTGGTAGGAATATTTTGCGATCATGCATTCTTGCAAGATCCCTAAAAAAATTATACCATGGTATCCATCAATTTTTTTTTTAAGTACTGTGGTAACTGCAAATATTTTAACCGCTATCAATCATACATTTATATATCATTTTTCATTTAGATTCTAAATTATATGTAAAACTTTCAGCAAACACTGAGAAACTTTTATTAATTTATATCATCGTTTGATTGTTTATAAATAATGGATTTCTTAATGTATAACAATTTTTACTTTTAAACATTTGTCCATTTATTTAGTTTTGGACAAGTACATTAAACATGTATTATTAGTGTTAAGTAAATATATAGACATAAATAAATAAATAGTTTATAACGAATAGTTTAAATTTATAATAATAATAGTTGTTGTTATAATTATTATTGTCATCATCATCACTATTAGTAGCTTTAGTGTTTTTGTGTTTATTTATTTATTTATGGATGAATGTATAAATAACACATGAGTTTAAAAAATTCACATAAATACAAAAGAAAATAGTTAATAAGGTAATGAATTAAACAATGATAATAATAATAATAATACCAAAAATAACAAAAACAGTAATAATATTAATAATAAATATAGTAAATTAATTCTAAAATTATAAATTGTAATAAGTTATTACATATATATATATATATATATATATATATATATATATATATGCATATGCATACAGAATTGGTAGTTGCAACTGTAACTAATTATCATATTTTAGCAGTCACTACGGTTATCGTGGTAAATTTTTTTGTAAGGTATCTGCTAAAACCCATAACAACATGCGGCTGGTATGTTGCTGTAAAAAAAATTGCATAAAAGCAATATGAGGTATGGCACGTGAAACACTATAAATAAACCACAGCTTTTGTTTCACTCATATGCGACATAGACTGTATTTTTTAATAAATAATCTTTCATCTATATACATTAACCTTTTGTAGCAGGCTCCGTAGCTAGCAAAGAAATAAAGGAATAAAGTACAAGAGGACGTGACACCATGCAGAGTAACTTTTCACTTTGTATGCGTTTAGTACTGGTTTCGCACGCAAAGTGTTTGTGGAAATGTTGCAAGCTGTGGTTTTCAGCTGCTGCTCTTGTGTGTCCTCAGAGTTCGGGAACGCCTGGGCCAATGAGAACATCTTTACAGTCACTGAGGGAATTATTTGGTTTCGTTACCACAATTACCTGGCCTCCGAACTGCACAAGCAACACCCCTCTTGGTCAGACGAAGAGCTTTTCCAAAATGCTCGAAAGAGGGTTATTGCCACATTTCAGGTAGAGCAGATCCTCTATTACTGACTCATTCATGTAACATGTGCCAATTTAGAGAGGCGTTACGCAGTTTCCTTCACTTAACATCTCCTTTCAACGCTGCCGTTTAAATATATTTAAATCAGTCTTATTTCTGACTTGACCATCGATCTTTCGTCAGAATATAGCGTTCTATGAGTGGCTGCCGGCCTATCTGGAAACACCAGTGACTTCCTATCCAGGTGAGATGTGTGTGTGTGTGTGTGTGTGTGTGCATGCTGCAGTAGTCTGTGGTTTGTCTAAGTCTCAGACGACACACCTACTGACCACAGTCCGTTCACTGACCGTCTGAAGGTCAGCCATCTGTAGATGTTGCAAAGTGTCAACTGTATGCCACAAGTCCAAAAAATTTGGCTGCTAGAGATTAACCTGTGGTCTGTTAAAATCTCTCTCATGGTTTGTGTAAGACGCAGCTTGCTTGGCAGCTGACGGCATGTCGTTGGCACCTACGTCATTACAGCTTAACGGATGTCAAGTGTGTCATTTCTGCTGAGGGCAGTACAGTTCACAGAGATTAGTGAATAATAGGAGCTAATAATGGGATTTATATATTATGAGCTGGATCACACAGCAGCGTCTTCCTGCAGGTTACCAGAAATACGTCGATCCTGGGATCTCTGCTGAGTTCGAAGCCGCTGCGGTGAGGTTCGGACTGACTCTTGCACCACCCGGTGTATATAAAAGGTACGCTTCTCAAACCACTTTTGTAAAAAGGCATCAGTTGAAAGAAAAAGATCATTTAAATCATTGCAATGCGCTGCTATCGTGGTAACATTTAATTATATTAAAATACAATAATTTTAGACTTGCACGACCGTTTAAAGGTTGGTAGGAAGACGTTTGTGCTCACCAAGGCTATTTTTTTTTACATAAAAAATACAGCAAAAACTTGTAAAATATTGTAAAAATAAAAATAAATAAATAAAAAAGCAGTTTTATTTGAATGTAATGTAAATGTATTTTATTTCTATCATGTAAAGCTGAATTTTCAGATCAGTTGTGCTGCTTCATATTTTCGCGGAAACCACGATACATCTCACTGGATTGCTTGATGAATGGAGAGAACAGCATTTATTTGAAATAGAAATGTTTTAATGCAATTTGACTGGCCAATAAAAGTAAAAGCAATTCCTTTAAATAAACGAATACATATTTGTACAATGAACAAACTGTATCTATTGGGCAAAATGTATCTAAAATTGTGCTGAACTGTGATGTTGGGGATTCAGAAACAGGACGTGTCACTACAGAAGTGCTGTGAACAATGGCCTGCGCTTATGCAACACCTTCTGGAACCGAAATGTGAGTCATGATAAACGAGGATTGGTTTGCAACAATATTATTACAAATTTAAACATGGTGGCTTTATACATTGCATATATAAATACACACACACACACACACATATATATATATATATATATATATATATATATATATATATATATACGTACCCGTTATACAATTATAATAAGAAATGAAAAAAACATTTACATGTCTATATCATCGTGTTTTAGAATCCAAACCTGGAGTCCAGTCAGGATGTAGATGAGCTAATAATGGGCATGGCTTCTCAGATCGCTGAGCGAGAGGATAACATCATTGTGGAGGACTTGAGAGGTTCGTTTTTTCTGTTGTCCATATTTAATGACAATACGAAGATCTACTGGTCACCACACATCCTCTCTATTCCTCTTCTCCATTAGACTTCATGTACGGGCCCATGCGCTTCTCACGCTCTGATGCTGTGGCTTTGACCATCCAGAGGGGGCGTGATTTTGGGCTGCCCAGTTACAACCAGATCAGAGAGAGCCTTAACATGCGACCGGTCAACAGCTGGGACGAGATCAACCCTAAACTGAATAATACACAGGTACGGCCTGATCAGTAAGAATCCCTCAATAACAAATACCCAGAACGCCCATTACCCAAACACTAAAGTCTTTTCATTGATTTTCAGTTGTTCAAGGAGCTGGCAGAGTTATATGAGAACGATACCTCCAGACTAGATCTGTTCGTGGGCGGCCTACTAGAGTCACAAGAGGGGCCAGGTCCAGTGTTTTCCACCATCATCCTGGACCAGTTCGAACGCATTAGGAACGCTGACCGCTTCTGGTTTGAGAACAAACAAAATGGGTGGGACATTTTCTTTGAATGATTACTTAAAGGGTCACGAACTAGTGAGGTCCGCTTAAAATACTAATTTAGAGCTGCAATGCTTCTTTTGAAAATGTTTTGTCGAATAGGGCCTTGTTTATAAACGAATCTGCGACCGGATTTTCATAAAAATAGATTCATCCACTCTTTCTTAACGTTGGGATTAAAAGGAAAGCAATGCAAAAGGCGCTTTTCCACAACCTGGTCTTGCTGTCTTTAGAGCCATCTTTATCATTTGGTTTTTGTGTAAACATGTTGCGCTTGTCTCTCTTGAAAAATACATACTACATGCGTGAATAAGTGGGCGAAGCTAAACAGGCAGCGATGTAGAAGCAGGCGTTGATCTTCTTCTGAGGAGGCGGTGCTTATCACTGTTACATCGTAAAGTTACACATTCCGAACGTTGTTGTTTTGTCAGAATGCTTTCAGCCATTTTTAGTTGCTCCTTGATGTGTGAGCTGCACGATCTCAGTGTGTGTGTGTGTGTGTGTGTGTGTGTGTGTGTGTGTGTGTGTGTGTGTGTGTTAGTAAAGCAGGGCATGGTATAGTAATAATGTCCCATTTCTTAGGGGACTACCTCTTGACACTCTGTTTCAAGGTATAAGGTGAAAGTGTAGGTGAGGGGGTATTAAACAGAAATGGGTCTAAAGTACAATGACCTCGTATGCGTCAAAAGGATTTTTGGTTTCTCAGTTTATTACTCCTTTTAAAAAAACGTCCGTATCAGTTTGTTCATATGAGCACAATAAATACTGTAATATATTTTTTCCTCTCAGGTTGTTTACTGACGAGGAGATCCAAGCCATACGTAGCACCACCTTTCATGATGTCCTTCTGGACGTCACCAGTGCAGAGGAGGGCGACATTCAAAAGAACGTGTTCTTCTGGGTGAACGGTAATGAGCTAACCACATGCAACATATTCCATGACAAAATCGTACTATAAAGCCGTCATGTGTTTACATTTATTTTGCGCAGGTGATCCCTGTCCCCAGCCTCAGCCAATCACATCCTCTGATCTTCACCCCTGTACAAAGGCGTCCTCTATGAGTTACTTTGACAACAGCAGCAAGGCTGGTTTTGGTGTAACGGTTTTAGTACTTTTCCTGTTTCCTGTTGGTCAGTGTCATTCAGAATGTTTTGTGTGTGCTGTAAAAAATGATATTTAAAGACAACTACATTTACTCTAGAATTCTAAATGTTTAAGTAATGCATTAACTATTACATGTTTGTGTGAACTCTAAAAATAGTAATATGTGTTAACATTTTAAATAGTAGTTTTGTTTTTTTAATTCTAATATAAAAAATGTGTCTGTGCTGTGTATATTTATTATGTATATATAAAGACAAACACATGCATGCATATATTTAAGAAAAATATGTTTGTTTATATATTAAATATTGTTATATATAATATATATATATATATATATATATATATGTATGTATGTATATAATTTCAAAATATGTGTGTATTTATATATACATAGTAATAAATAAACATAGTACACAGACATATAAACACATAATAGTATTTTTAGATAATATTTATGTATTTCCATTATTTTTTACACTTTTTACACTGTTTAAAAATATTTGGAATGTTATGCTGTATATTATACACATGCACACACACATACATATCTAATATGAAATTGTTTTTTTTTTTTATTAATAGTATTTTTATACAGCATTAATTATAAATAATAGCATTTCTATATAACTATAATTATGTAACATTTTTTCATTAAAATGACTAAATACAATCTCTTGACAGTAAGCTACATAGTAGCTTGTTTAGTCGCTCGGGTCCGGACAGCCAGATACAAACGATTCCAAAAGAAGCTCAGAGGTTCCACCTCAGATAAGAAACCTGCACATGAAACTGTTGGTAAGTAATATCACATGTGCCTTACATTGGTCTGATATTCCAAAAAAGATGGCTTTTTTTCACTTCTGTCATTGCATTTTACTTTTTTGTTCAGCCAAAGAGTGGTTGGGGCACAATACAGCACCCCGACAAGTCGCACTTGCTTTCAACGAGAAGACAGTGCTCCAGACCTTTGATGAGAATGGGTCTCTTCTCAGTTCTCACAGTTTGGGCAATCAAGACCACCACAATGTGTTAATATCCAATGACCATCAGCATCGTGCTCTACTCTTGAAGATCCCCAAAGAATATGATCTGGTAAGAATTTGCTAGTGCAGTCTGTTGCCATCATTCAGCTAATGCTCACTAAGATGTTGGATTTCTGTCCAAAAGGTATTGTTATTTGAGGACGTTGGTCAGAGGTCAGAGTTCCTGGGTCACCTGCGCTCTGAGCTGGAGGGGCAGAAATCAGAGTCTAACTGTGAAGGAAATGAGTGAGAAAGAGATCCTCAGAGATGCAGTGACCAGAGCACAGAGGGAAAAGATTGTGGAGACGTTCTTCAAGCATGCTTTTTCAAAGGTAAGTGTTCCTGTTGTCTCTTCTTACTGTGTGGCTACTAGGTTTAAGACGTCAAGGAGCATGTGTTTTTTGATTGCAGGTCTTGGACATTGATAAAAGTGATGCAGGAGACCTGAGCAAAAGAACCAGAGAAGCTTTACAGTGTGAGCTCACACGAGTTGAATTCGCCAGCGTGCTTGGTCTGAAGCCTGACTCGCTCTTTGTAGAGTCCATGTTCACACTGGCTGACAAGGAATGTAACGGATACCTTTCGTTTCAGGAGTTCCTCGAAGTTATTGTCATTTTCATGACAGGTGAGGTTGTTCAAATCTTTTGATTTGTAGTGCATTGTTTCGTTATATTTTGTTACAATATCATCATTTACAAATACTGCGAAGTTAGTGTTAAATGCGATGTTACAATGCTACAAAGTTACCTTGTTGTCACCTTGTTAGTGATGTTACAATGTAACAGTATTACAATGCTACAAAGTTACCTTTTTATGTCATTAGGATATTTTACGCGTTTACAGTGTTACAATGTTAGGAAATTACTATACTACAAATTGACATTGTTACAATTTTACAATAGCCTTGTTCAGACTGACAGTCCAAAAATAACTGTATTTGAATTGTATTCCTGGAAATCAAAAGCAAAAACATTGCCATAGAAACCAACGAACATTCCATAAAACTGAGTGCTTCTGAACGCATAAATCAGATAAAAACAGTTGCAATAAACTGTGTGGACACAGTCATTTATTCAAATCAGATTCCATTTGGATATGCCCTTTTGGCAGTCAGTCCGAACAAAGCTAATGTTAGTGTTAGAATGTTACAGTTTTACAATATTACAATGCTACTTCGTTACATTATTAGGATGTTACACTTTTAGAGTTTTTCAGTTACAACATTACAATGTCACAATACTATGTAGCGATATTACAGTTTTACATTTTACAGTGTTTATGATGTTACAATGTTACACAAGTTACAGTGCTACATGACAGATTTTCAATGTTATAGTGCTATGATGTTACAACATTACAATATTGTAATGTTACAAAATCACCTTGCTGTGTTGTTAGGATGTTCCACTTCCGCTGCATTAAAATGTTGTTATGTTAGAATGTTACCGTTTTACAGTGTTATGGTTTAACTGCGCTGTGTTGCTAAGAGTGTTACAGTGTTTGCTGTTTTTGGATTTCAAACCCAGGTACACCCGAGGACAAGTCTAGGCTTCTGTTTTCAATGCATGACGTCAAAGAAGATGGCTTCTTGTCCAAGGAAAAGTTCACTTCCTTACTCTGGTCTGTTCTGATGTTTGTTTTCGAGTCTTGTCGAGAACAAAAGTGGTTTTTTTTGCAAAGATTTTTTGAAAATAACCTGAAATTTGAGATTCAGATTATAGTTTTACACGTCAGTAAGTCCTCTGAAGGATTTCTTCTAGTCGGTTTTGTCTTTTGCAGGTCTTTTATTGATATCTCTGGAAGTGCTTTATCTAAGAGTCAGGCTGATGATGGTATAGCAGCTATGCTTCAGACAGCAGGTCTTCACAACAAAGATTCCTTCTCCTGGGAGGACTTTCACTTTCTGCTGCGAGACCATTCAGCTCAGCTCAATATTAAAGGTTAAGATGCATTTTCCTTACGGCCCATATGTCATATTTCTTTGTTCAACACAGAGGCATTTTACTGTTCGTTGTGTATTGCCAGGCATGGAAGTACTTAGTAAGAAAAACTATCCAGACAACAGCGAGTATCTTTCATTAAGAAAAACAGGTAAAGAAAATTTGAACATGAAACATATTCAAAACAAGTACACAGTAATAACAGTTTTTATTTCCTTTGTAGTTCTTCAGCAGTGGAAGAGCTTACTCAAAGGCCTGAGGGGAGCAAGACCAGGAACCGTCAAAGACAGATCAAGAAGTGAGACGTTAACGTATAATATCTCTGCCGTGGTAATTTTAGAGCATGTGCTGCATTATGTAACTTGTTCTGACATGTGTATAGTCATTAGGAGCTCAGCTAGGTGTTAGATTTAATCCTTTGTGAAACCCGTCATCTGTTGGCTATTAAGAAATGTGGCAATCAGTATTTGTGGGAAGTGATGCCATTCTGTGACGTAATATTGGTCAGGTTTCGCTTTGAAAGTCATAATCTTCAGTTACAGGCTAATCCAGTAGCTGAAATAACTTGATTTTTCACATATTATGGAGACAATGTGAGTGGAGATGACCTGCACAATAGTCACCACAATTTTTAGCTGTAGGCGTTTGGGAGGATGTTACTATGCAATTGCAGGTAGTTAACTAACGAAAAAGGCAAGCAGACTAATAACTAAGACGTTGTATATCACAGAAGGTCATTGCTGAAAGGGCCAGCTGTTCACAGAGTGCTGTATCAAAGCATATTAAATACAAAATTGACTGGAATATAGAAATAGAGTAGGAAAAGGTTCACAAGCAACAGGGATGACTGCAGTACTGTCAAGAAAAGTTGATTCAGACACTCAGAGAGCTTCACACGGAGTGGACTGAAGCTGGATTCAGTGCATCGAGAGTCTTCAGGAAAAGAGCTACCAGGCGTCATCTTACCTAGGAGCAAAATCACTGCATTTTATTTGGAAATCAAGATATAAAATCAGGAGGAAGACTGGAGAGGCACAGAACCCAAGATGCTTGAATCCAGTGTGAAGTTTCTGAAGTCAGAGTCTTCTGGTGTTTGTCCATTGTGTTTTATCAAGTCCAAAGTCAATGCAGCCGTCTATCAGCTGATTTTGGAGCACTTTATGCTTCCATCTGCCATCAAGTTTTATGGAGAAACTGACGTCCTTCCAGCAGGACTTTAGCACCTGCTCACAGTGACCAGACCGCTGCAAGTGCTCCACCAACCATGATATTACTGTGCTTGACCGGCCAGACAACACACCTGACCCGAACCCCGTTTGTGATCTACGGGATATTTCCAAGAGCAAGATGAGAAACAGTAAATCCAGCACTACAGAGAAGCTGACACAGACTGATCTCTTCCTTTCACTCCTCGCCGATGCTGGAGTTTGTGCTGAAGACATAATGAGTGCAGAAAGATTATGGTTTCTCTCTGGCTGTTAGTTAGCTGTTTTTCTATCTAGTTCTTTAGTCACCCGTCAGCTTTTTACTTATTTAGTAGTCAATTAGTTATATAACTGTCTTTCTGTGTTGTAGTTATTTATCCTCCTGTCAATTTATCTAATTAGTTATATAACTCAGTGTCTTTCTGTCTAGTTATTTATTTTTTCAGTTGTCTGACTGTCTAAATATTTAGAGATTTTTAGCTTGTCTTTCTATCTGGTTTAGTTATCAACCTCTTTGTGTAATTGGTTATGTATCTGCCTGAAATTAACCATCTGGCTGTCTATCCAATTAGTTACAGTAGTTATAAGACATCTATGTAGATAGGAAGACTAACTAGATAGATAAATGTAGGTAGGCAGACAGATACATAAAAAAATTGTGACAGTCACCTAAATCAGAGCGGACTGAAAGACTCTGAAGGACAGCGACAGTGTAGCGTTTTGAAACCCAACCCAAGATTAAGCAATAAAGGTGTGTTGTATTTGTCAATCCATGCTGTTTCAAACCTAATACAATTCATTTTCCTTGTTAGAATTGATGCAAGCAACCCAAAGGTGTATGTGAGGCCTCAGAGAGAACTCTACAACAGAAAGCCAGTGCAGCAATGGATCCAGCAGTTCAAACGCTTCATAGAAAACTACAGAAGGCATATCATTTGCATACTCATCATGTACGGGATCACAGTTGGACTAGCACTGGAAAGATGCTACTGTAAGTCTCCCTTTATATTCTCTCTTTTTATATCACTGAATGTTGAATTATACATATTGAAGCCCTAACATTATTTATTTTGATCGTGTTGAACCTTTCCTAATTTGTGCCACTGGAGATCCGCACACTAACGTTTGCAAACCAATAGCAATGTTTGTAGATTATGGTTTACAGGCCCACGCCAGCGGCATCCCAGAGTCCTCAATGGTGGGTGTGCTCGTGTCTCGGGGTTCTGCGGCCGCCATCTCTTTCCTGTTTCCCTACATGCTCCTCACTGTGTGCCGTAACCTGATAACCATGTGCAGGGAGACTTTTCTTAACAGATACATCCCATTCGACGCGGCCATCGACCTTCACCGTCACATGGCTATAGCTGCTGTGGTCCTCTCAGGTCAGAAGAGAAAAGTTCCCTTTACGTGCATCATTTAATATTTAAACTTCTTTAAGTGCCCTTTCAAATGAATTTCACCACAGATATGATTCAGCAGAAGTCACATAACTATAATTAGGATTTAACTCTTTGTGTGTCACGACATATTTTTGCAGTTTACAGCATAAGTGAATCACAATTCGTGCATTTAATTACCAAGGTTCAAACTTCCATTAGATAATGTAACATTTCCTCAAAGTGATGTACCATACGTCAGTTATCTTAAAGGCGTCATATGATGCGATTTCAGTGTTACAAGCTGTTGCAAAGCTACAGTTACAAAGACTAAAATTTAAAAACCAAAGAGATATTTTATAACACTGTCAAAATTAGTTAATTAATGTTGCAGAGAACTACTTTCTTTGTGCTTCCAAAAGAAGACATAACTATAAATCAGTGGTTAAGTTGTATTTGCAACTGTTCCAGAACAGTTCAGCTCTAATATTAGAGTGTGTTCAGCGCATTTACGGAGAAATGATTCCTAAAACCTGCAGAGCGGCTGGCACAGACAATAAAGTGAGGAAATTCTACCTCTGCAAGGACAGTCTGCCGCTTCTGACTCACAATTTTTAATAAATTATGTCTTCTTATTTGTATTTGTACTTAAAATAACCTACTATTTACTCACTAAACATAAGTTTTCAGCAGTGAAGGGTAGTGCTTGTTATTTGTCGTTTCTCTGTTTAAAAATACAGACTTGGTAATGTTTACAATGCATAAAAAGACAGTACTAAGTCATTAAAATCTGTAATTATGTCCCTACTGAATGCAACATTCTTTAACATATTTTATTGTTTTTGTGCCATAGCGCTGGGACACAACACCATGTTATAGTAAGCGCCGTAACATTTCCGCCATGCTTGAGGTATTCGGCCAATCACAATGCACTATTACTTAAACCCGCAATAACATGTTGCATTACACCAAATACACAAAATAATGTTCTTTTTAGCAACACCATATAACCCCTTTAATACATGTGATCATATAATATTTTCTTTATTTTTATTTAATGTTTTTTTTTTTGTGCCAGTTGTTCACAGTTTGGGTCATTTGGTCAACGTTTACATTTTCTGCATCAGTGACCTCAGCATTCTTTCCTGCCTGTTTCCTAGAGTGTTCTCCAACAATGGGTAATTCATGTTCAGCTTCATTGATATAAAGGTTTTAGTTTACATTTTTTAAATATTACTACTGATTTAGGTTGTTCTGAGAACATTCAAAAGTAATGTTCCAATAATGTTTGATTAAATAGAATGTTCTCTGGAATGTTAGCATGGAAAAGGGATCTTTCAATATTCTTAGAACATATTTATCTTTGGGAAACTGGGAGCCGTGCCCAAAATTCTGTGTGTCGTTGATTTTCAGGTCTGAGCTTCCAATGAAATGGACCTTCTGGTTTTTCAAGACAGTTCCTGGTATAGCTGCGCATTCAATGTTGTTTTCAAATATACACTATTAAATTTATAGAGACAGCTCATTATTTTTTAGATGTCTATTTATCGTAACACGGTTTTGTTTTTCTTTCAGGTCTCACTGGGGTTCTTTTGCTGTTGATTTTCGCCTTTATGTACGTCTTCGCCTCGCACTATTTCAGACGTATCAGCTTTAGAGGATTCTGGATCACACACCATCTATATGTGCTCGTCTATGTCCTGGTAAAGAAAAAAACACCTATCTATTTATGAGATTTAATAGAGTGTTAGATCTTCAGTATTGTGTGCTAAGAAAAATAGTTGAAATATAGTTGACACAGGAACTGTGAACACTCTTTTTCTCTCTCATCCGATTTGGCAGACTGTGATCCACGGCAGCTACGCCCTCCTCCAGGAGCCCCGCTTCCACATCTACCTGATCCCCCCTGGCCTCCTCTTCCTCCTGGACAAGCTCATCAGCCTCAACCGGAAGAAGGTGGAGATCCCAGTGGTGAAAGTCGAGCTGCTGCCATCAGGTAGCCAATACACTCAGCAGTTCCAGCACAAAGCTCTTTTATCTCAGAGTCTCCAAGGGCCCGAGCACATAGCGCTTTGTAATTGCTCTGGCTGTGAAATCATACGGCATCTCAGAACAGGAAACCTTGAGTCAAATTCAGGACTCATTTTATTGGTTTTACACAACATGATTTTAAATATTTTGACAATATGTTTAAAATCACCAGTTGTGTAGCACTTCATTTCATTTCATTTCTAGTCCACTTTAGACATTCTACTAGCTATAACTTTGCAACTATGTCAACTAGCATTTGTAAGTTTCCCATTCAGACACAAAAGTTATGGGAGGAGAGTACTGAAATTACAAAACACGTATTTTCACTGGTATTTGCGCCATTATTTAATGCCCCAAAAAAACATGACTTAAACTGTTTTGCACTGGAAATGCCTGCAATTACTGTACAGAAAATGTGTTTTTTTTTTACATATGTTCATTTATTTTGAATGCCAGGAGAACACATTTTGTTTGATTTCTTATCGTTTGCCAAGCCATATAAACTTCATGCAAACCTTAATTTTCTTGGAATTGTGCTCTCACACTAGGTTGCCCTGTTTAATAAACTGTTAATAGAAAACTGTAATAAATGACATTGTTTTTTTATTAATATTTGGAAACTTTAAAAAATAATTAATAACAACAACGCCAAGTGTTATGTTTTTGACATGTTGTCACATTAAAAGTGAAATGAATAAGTTTTTGAAAAAGCAACAGATATTTTCTTATAAATTTAAAAGTAATGTAATTACTTAGAAAAAGTAATCTGATTACATAATGTGTGTTAGTTACACTGACTATAAGTAACTTTGCTTGTACATGTGAACTGAAACTAATGTGAAAATTAACAGTCTACTGAAACTCAAATGAAAGTTGACACGTGCTGGCAAAGTTATGTAAGGTAACTAGAATTTCTGAAGTAGCACTGATAACAAGCACTGATAACAGACCTGATTCTCTGATCCTGTTTCTTTGAACTACCAGGTGTAACTTACCTGCAGTTTAAGCGTCCGCAAGGTTTTGTCTACCGCTCGGGACAGTGGGTACGTATTGCATGCCTGGCGCTGGGCACAGATGAGTACCATCCTTTCACCCTGACCTCCGCACCGCATGAGGAGACCCTCAGCCTTCATATCCGTGCAGTGGGACCCTGGACCAGCAAACTGAGAGAGGCCTACACCCCTGAGAATCTCCAGGAGTTTGGAGGATATCCAAAGGCAAGGATACCCAGTTTGTCTTTGGTTCATATAGATGTAGATAAACCTTAATGCATTAGATTATTCCAATATATATGAGATGTACCGATATTACATTCACGACACCGATAACCGATATTTATGATAACCGATATTTACCGATGACCATACTGTACAGGGAACCCCCTGATGTGGTAGATGTTGATATTAATGGCTGTATCTCCACAGCTGTATCTGGATGGGCCGTTCGGGGAGGGTCATCAGGAGTGGACAGACTATGGGGTGTCAGTGTTGGTGGGTGCTGGGATCGGAGTCACACCCTTCGCTTCCATCCTAAAAGACCTGGTGTTCAAATCGTCAGTCAAGTTCAAATTTCACTGCAAAAAAGTACGCAACAACGTGCCGGTTTCCGTTGTCTTGCAATAAATGATTATGTTTTTAACGGCTCTTAACACGGTGGCTCTAGGTGTACTTCATGTGGGTGACACGGACACAGCGTCAGTTCGAGTGGGTGTCTGACATCATAAGGGAGGTGGAGGACATGGACGCTCAGGAGCTGGTGTCTGTGCACATCTACATCACACAGCTCGCCGAGAAATTCGATCTCCGCACCACCATGCTGGTAAGTCCATTGTTTATTTGAGAGTGATGAGTTTTTTATTGGTTTCTTGGTTACTGTAAGTTCCACCGAAGTACTGTGACGTAATTAAAAGCAGGTCAACTGATATGAAGTTGTGGTCGGGTCTACAAACATCTCTTTCTCTTTCCCAAGTATGTCTGCGAGCGGCACTTTCAGAAGGTGTGGAACAGGAGTCTGTTCACCGGCTTGCGCTCCGTCACACACTTCGGCCGCCCACCCTTTTTGGCTTTTCTCAGTTCGCTACAGGAAGTTCATCCAGAGGTCAGAAGTCAATAATTGGAGCCACTGGAGCTTTACTGTTAAACTCCAACAAGGACAATAGCTACAATGATTACGTTTTTAATAATCGCTTTAGTATTATAGTTATTATTGTAGTTATTGTTATATTTCTTATTAAATGTATCTTTATGAGTACAGTTATCCTTATATTTATCACTTATCTTTTTTTTGTTTTGGTTATCATTGTAGTTATTGTTGTACTTATGGTTGTCGTTAAAGTTATATTTTAAAATTCTGGGCTGAAAACGAAAATTCTGGATGTCATAGGCTGAAAACCAAAATCGAAACGTAAAAAGGCTTTGTAATTATTATTTTATTGAATAATAATAAGGTGCGACCTGTCCTTGTCGTTGCGTGGTTTGACGTGATTTTAAATTAATTTTCGACACCTGAAATTTTGCTGCATCTCTTGTTGTTATTATTGTTCAAGTTACCTTTATCGTTACCCTTTTAGATAGAGCTATCTTTACAGTTGTAGGGCATGTACTGTTGCATTTTTTTCAGTCTTCGTGTATTACTAAATATCTGTGATTCATCTTGTGAAAGGAGTAAATTTAAGTCGAAGTCATTTTAATTAGATCATTGTGACAGTGAATGGTCTTTTCTTTGTTAAAGGTGGAGAAGATCGGCGTGTTTAGCTGTGGTCCTCCCGGTCTGACCAAGAACGTTGAGAAGGCCTGCCAGCAAATGAACAAACGCGACCAGGCACATTTTGTTCACCACTATGAGAATTTCTAGAAACACTTAACAACAAATCACTGAATCGTCGTTATTCGCCATTATTCACGAGTTGCCGTTATTAGCTTTTAAAGTGGAGGTTGTATGAAATTTTGTGCTAAATTAAAACTAAACACATTAGGAGTTACTTTAGTGCAAAGATACCGATTAATGCTTTTAGAGTTATTCTAAATGAATCATTTTTAGTGTGTTTTTAGTTCCTATACACTTTTCTGTGTTTCTCTCTTTGATCTGTATGAAGTACTAAATGATCTACACTGTATGTAACAAATGATGAATAAAACAAGTGTTATTACATTTCTTCTGTAATTGTCATTTGTTTATGTCACTAAAAGCATCAGATTTTTTGATCGAACTTGATTATTTTGATGATGCCTCTTATTAATTTAACAGCTGCATGTCAGTATGATAATAGTTTTCCATCAAAACATCTTTCAACGCTGGATACCCACTGCTTATCTCAGTACCATGCAATAAACGCGGCGGTAATTGGAACGTGAACGCGATTTCCTGTTAAGATCTGGCAACCCTTCGTAAAAACACGTGATTTCCTGCTTCATGCATACACACTAATACTAAATATACAACTATATTGAAAAACAAATGTATTTTTAACTTTATATTCTGTCATACATTCTTTTTTGTTTTGTTTTGGACGCGATGAAGTTTGAATTTTGGTTTTGTTTGTATTTAAACAAGCCCTTTTTCCGCTTGCAGAAGGCCGAAACGCAACTATCCTTTTCAGTTTCACTTTCTGGTGGTTTTTCCCTTCTCCGCTTCGAGGTGTTTGTATCGTTCAAAAGCCACTTTCGTTATCTTCTCCAAACGATAAAGTGCTGTAATAAACAGGTCAGAATCACTGCCCCAGATTTCATAATGTTTCAGCTCACCAATCATAATACAGTAAAAGCATGCTTACAATACATTTAGATTTTTGCTGATTTATTTCAGGCTCATTTTAATTCACTAAAAATATTTTTTATTGTTTTAGTTTACAATAAATACACTGTTCTGATATATGTGCGAATTATATCATATTAAAAGGAATATCAGGATAATAGCCTAATATATTAATATCTTTTTCCGTTGCAGATGAAAACGGTTGAGAAGTGTGATTAAAGAATAAAATTTTTAACTGTTTTCACAGCCGTATAATGACTTTTCACAATTATTCAGATATGACAGGCTTGGCAGAAATATTATCAGATTAAAGATATTATTTCTAAATAATTATTAGCATTTGAAGATTGAAAATTAGTTTTGTAGCATATTTTTTTAATTATTAATTTGCCAAAATACAGTCACAAACAGACTCCGGATGATCTAGTCGTTTATTCTTCGTTAAATGTTTTTGGATTATAATTTTATGATCTGATTTAACAAGAATCCACGCTTTGAATACTGTAATAAATTCAGGTTACTTGAGATGACTGGAAAAATCCCACAGTTAACCTGAATTGTCTGTTATATTGCTGTTTTATTATATATTAACGTGACATATTCTTAAAACAAATTTGTGAATCATTTCCATAAAAAACTCAGTTTAGTGGAAGAGGAAGTGTGCAGCAATGCACGAGTTACCAACCATTGTTACCACAGATATGAAATTTAAACAAAAGATAAAGATAAAGCTTATATTAGATTGAGCTATTACTCATTCCATCGGTCCCAAATGTTAGGAGAATGATAAACTTCATGTCAACTTCCTTTTCAGAAGTAGCCCCACGTCTTTTTCAGACCTGCCGTGAACGCAGCATGTCATATTTGCATAAACGCACATATAAATTGAATATATTTATATGCAAAACAAATGATACGAATATAAATATATACATGTAAATATTTTCTAAAAAAATATACGGTATGCGTGTGTATTTATATATACATAATAAATATGCATAGCACACACGCATGTATTTTTTTTTGGAAGCGATCGAATCAATAATAATACCTTCATTCATCTTTGGAATACAAATATTTTTATTTTACAGATGTTTTCGCAAACTCTTATTTTATTGTCCCATGAACATAAAATTGAAATTATTGAAAATAACAGCATTTTTTCAAAATATAATTTTTTTTTACAATTTAAATGTCTTCACTGTCACTTCATCCTTGCTATATATATATATATATATATATATATATAATTTTTTTGTTTAATTTTCAAGACATTTAAACAATCTATTCAAGCACTGGTTATAAGTCGGGACTTTTGAGTAAATAGTTCATTTTTGTTAAAATTGGCAATAATATAATGTTGAGCAGCTGAAGCATGCTGTAATAAAGGAGGCGTATTTACTGAGAATCAAACACTTTAATGTAACTCCTTGATTAAGATTGTGTGTAAATGATAAGTGAGGGTTGGATCGGTCACGTACGCATCCGGGAACATTACCCAGTGGAATATTATCTTGCTCATTCACTTCCAGTCCAGTGCAGATCATGTGATTGCAATCTTGTAATCAGTGTTATAAAAACTCATTATCATGGTAACGTAATGCCACTTTTGTAACGTGTGACAAGCAGCCTGCTGAACGTTGAGTCTGTCCGGGGTTAACACGTTCAGGTGTTATTTTTATACCATTAAGTTATGTGAGAATATATTTTTATCAGCATGAAGGGAGGATCGAAATAATACAGTAACAGCATGTCATGATATTGTAAGAGTTATGATGCCGTTGTGAGAGTTATGTTTACCAGTGTTGTTGATTTTTTTATGAAACCTGTTTGAATTCAAATTTTATAACAATACAGACGAGTTTGTGAATATGATATTTCTTTTATTTGGTTTGGGATTCGATATTTGATGACCAATTGCAAGAGAGTTTTTTGTTGGGAAACCTGTTCGAAAATAATCAGCCGTCCAAACCTGCCAGCTTTTTCAAGCATCGAGTGTTGGAGCCAATCACAGGCATCGCTGCTGAAAGCAATGGCCAATCAAATGCGTTGTAATGTGTTTTTTTCACACAAAATGTTAACTTGCTGAGCTCTAAACCCAAATCATCCTTCTTCTTCTTCCTCTTCTGTTCTTGAGGTTATGGTAGACATCTAATAGACGTGTATTTGACACCTAAAAGAGAACTCCTATAGATTTATTGAAGACAAGCAAACACCCTAAATAATACGGCTTGCAGATGTAATATATAATAGACGTCTCCTAGATGTTCATGTGCTGTCTGGGGCGGTTGCAGTTATGATTTTGTTAGCACATTTGCATAATATTATCTCCTAATATCTGTTTAGTGATTTTTGCAGTTGGTCTGATGCTTGCATTTAAATCTGAAAAAGGTGGATTTTTACTGTAGACTACCATTACATTGATCACATTGGGTTTATTGTCCTTGTTATTCCTTGAACCGAAACTGTTGTGTGCCATTATGCTTTTATTTGGCCATGTATAATACATTATAAATATATATATATATATATATATATATATATATATATATATATATATATATATATATATATATATATATATATAATTTCGTCAATCGAAGCAATTTTTGTTGATATGTGCAACTAAGGTTTGTACATAACTTTCTCATTGGACGATGGCGCCACCTGCTGGTCATATATATGACAGCAATTAATTTTCAGTTCATCATTTTTGTGCTAAAATAACATTTGAAGCTCGAACAGATGCGGTGTAAACCACAACGGACAGATCCCAAACTCATCCGTGTTCAGTCCCTCCAGTTTAAAATAAAAAAAATGCATAATAACTGCATAATTCGTTATTTAGCCACAAAAATGTCCTCACATTAAATGACGATCACAGTCAGTCAGGTTAAAGGCTTCTTTCGGTTTTTAACGCTACTACTATCTCCCGCCGGGAGAGGGCGCTAGTTCCGCCGTTTCCTGTGTTCGTCTCAGCGCCGTGGGAGCACGCTTTCTCTAACTTTAGCAAGTAATAAATTAAAAAAACGACAGTGAAAACGTTCTTTTGCGGTCAAGATGGTAAACAGATGATCTTTTTAACATGCTCACAAACGACGGAGACGCCAGAGTTGAACTTGCCTGTGAAAGGTAATGCGCTTTATCAACGAAAGCGTTTTCCCTACTGCAAGACGCACGTGTTTGGGTTGAACCGGGATCTTAAACGTCTCCAGTTACTGATTTACTTTAAATGATACAGAAATCAAAATATTCTTAAATCGTGAAGGATGCTCGAGACAAGACACAATTGTAGTTTTGTTTTCAGAAAAAACCCAAGCCAAAATTAAAGTAGTGTTTACTTGAAACAAGCTTAAAAAAATCTCGTTTCAAACAGAAATCAAGATTGTTTTACCCGTTGGCAGATTATTTAGCTTGCTTTAAGCAAAAAAGAAATCACTCAATTTTGACTTATTTCTAAAACAAGATTATATTTTTGACTTGTCTACAAGATCCTTCTTGGTTTGAGAATGGTGAGATATCTTGGCTGCAAATCTAGTCTAGAAAAGCATTTTTTGCTGTAAGTTTGCCTTTATTTGTTCTGTCTTTCAACTATAGTTTGTTCCATCATTTTTAATCATTTTATCTATTGTTTGTTTTATTATTGATCTGTCCTTCCTTCCTTTGCATGTTCTTTCTGTTAAACTCACTTGATCACTTCTATCTATTGTTCATTCTATCCTTTTGTTCGCTTGTAGATCTGTCTGTTTTCCGCTCGTCTGTTCATTATGTCTATTGTTTTGCTGCTTATTTTATACACGCGTAGATCGTATGCTTGCCCGTTCGGCTTTGTTCTGTCATTTTATCACTTCTTTAATGAACTGAGAACCACAGTTTGGATGAGCCTTCTTGCTTTTATGAAGTTACCATTATAGTTGCGTCTACTGAACGTGTAGTTTGAGCCTGTATTCTCCTATCGAGAACATAAATTACACATAAACGGCGGCAGCACTCTGTCACCTCCTTTTGGCGGCTAAATATAAAGTTTGATGAAACAAGTTAAACTTCCAGGGGATAAACACAGAAGCAAGTGTGATGCAAAACACTACGCATGGATTTCCGCTGGAGGCAGTGGATGTATCCAGGTGTGTCCTGATCATCCTTGTGGTGTTTCTACATCTTGATTGGAGTCCACCTTGGAAAGGCACACGGCGGTCTATATAAGGTCCCACAGGTAAGGGTGCGTGTCAGAGACAAACCGGAAAGTAGGTAAGGAAACATTTCTGCTGCATTGAAGGCTCACAGAAGCACGCGGTCTCTGTTAGCATTGATGGGAGAAGACCGAAACAACCAGGACTCTTCCTAGAGCTGGCCTCCTGCCAGACTGAGCAACTGATGGAGAAGGTCCCTGGTTAGAGTGGTGACCAAGAAGCTGAGAGACAGTGTTATCTGATTCTGCTCATCACCTGCGAAGTAACATCTCAAAATTAAAGTGAGCTGACAGCAGTCTCATGCCGTGGGCTGTTTTTCAGCGACAGGGACTCTTCAAAGTAGAAGAAAAGCTCAATTTCAAAGTTCACTAAAATATCGAGATGGCGTTATTGATGATTCAGGACCTCACAGTGGGCAGGAGGTTCGTCTTTCAACAGGATAACAGCGCTGATCGCACGGCCAAGATAACAGGAGTGACTACGGTACGACTCTGTGAATGTGCTTGAGTGGCCCACCAGAGCCGGGCTTGATCGTCTCCAACGCTCCACATCCAGCCTTGCCGGAGCTTGAGAGAAACTACACCAAAAATAGCTTGTAGCATCACACTCAATAATTTGCTTAACTTTTTAAACGTACTTCTTTCATGTTGTCTTTATAGGGTAATTGTTTGTAGAATTTATTCAACACTTAGAAGTGGAATAAATCTAGGCAAAACACACAACATGGATATTCCTACATTTAACAGACTCTTGATCAAATATATTGATTCATTTAAATTACTTCAGAACACAAAAAAGCACAATCTCTCAACCCTGTTATGGTCAAATAAGTAACAGGGTTGATTTTTTTAAATTAATTTTTTTTCTAAAAATGTCCCCTGCTCTACATGTAGTAAATAAGAGGAGAGTACAGTATGTTAAAAATCATGTATATTGTTAAAACTACATAAATCATTTTCACAAGTAATAGTTTTCAATCTTTATTTGATGTAACAGAGTTGAGTCATTAAGCTCGAGAATCACAGTATCACAACTGTAAAAGTTATAGGTTTAAAAGAAGGGGTAAGTTGCCTTTTTCTGCTCATAATGTTGTTCAGAAGAGTTATATGGTGTCACTTCCTTTCAATGATGTCACATAAGGACCAGTTCATTATTTTTAATAAGGAGAGTGATTAATGGGGGGATGATATGATTTTGAAGAATAATCATAAATTTACCTAGTGGGGAAAAACATCCCCCCCCCCAAGATAATTATTAATGTAGAGATAAAATGCATGTTATGTATTAGTACAAAAAGCATTTAAAAATAGATTTTGGTGACCCAATAGATCGAAGAGACTTAAGGTCAGAGGGACTGTTTTGATTCACACCTCTGTCACTATAACATTATTATTATTATTATTAAAAACTATTAAATGTAGTTTTTTGGCTCTCTTAATTAAAATACTGAAACGCGTAAATGTCAATAAAATCTGTAGCCTGTTATGAATGATGTTTTATAGGCCGAAAATGCGATATCCAGTATTCGAGGAATATGGAATAATTTGGATTCTCGTTTAATGAGAGAGGGCTTCAGTCTCACTTTAATTTGTTTCAACTGGACATTTATATAGCCCAAAGTAAAATATAGTATACTTATATTTGTCTTTACCGAAACCGTTTATACATATTCTGTTGACACAGGAACATTTTAATCCAAAACTTTGATCTTGACCAGATCACATGCACCTCAACCTTGCCTTACTCATGCATGAGCAATCCCTAAAATCAGAGGAAATGACAGATGAATGACCAGACACTGATTGCAAGCCTACACTTGAACAGGTTCTTCAAATCTGATTGGTTAATGACAATGCTGTTCTAGGGTCGCAGGATCAGCCAGGACGGTCGTGCACACAGTCTAGGATATCATTTAGTGGAATGTTATCTGACTGATTCACTTCCTCTGCAGCGAGAAGATCAGTGCTGCATCATGTGAGAAAAACATAAAAAGTGAAGGCGTAAAAGGTGTAAAAGGTTATCACTTCCAGACGGTAATAAATTCATGTAAAGGGAGAATTCACCTGGAAGTAATAAAGATTTTTTAAGAGATGTCGTGTCGTGCATGATGAATACAGACGAGAAATGAATTCAGTTGAATTTAGAAAAACACACAAATATGAACATCAAATTATTAATATAAAGGATATACAGTGAAATATGAATGAAAGCATTAAAGATGTTCGGTGGTCAGCATCATTATAAACAGATATGCTTTTTAGCAGACATTTCAGATGAATAAAGAAAAATACCATAATCAGACGTATAAATATTAACAAAAGTACTTAAAGTAGACTGTAGATACTGTTATTTGTTGAACTTTTTTGGTATAATGTAGCTGATGTGCTCGGTTGTCATGGTAACTCACAGACACCAGTGGGATAACCATTACTATTTTAAAACAAATATTACACATTAATGAAAGAAATTAGTGTACATAAAGTTATTTCATCAAAGTGTCATGTTTGTGATTTTTAAAATTTTTTTTTATAGGCTATATCGTCTGACCTTTAAATCAAAATACACTCATGATTTTAGGACATTAGTTACTGCTTTATTTAATCAGAAATGTTTGTGTATTTTACTTTTTAATTTTATTAAAAGTAGGCCAACAGGAAAATTAATGAGATACAATATTTTTACTTAAATGGTACTATTAATCGCCACTGATTACAATTTGTGTGGGATGTGGAAAAAAGTCTAGTGTAACTAATTACCGTTGTCAGAAAGTAATAAGTGAGCAAATAGTCATATATACCTTTTTTGAGTAACTAGTCCAACACTGTTAGTGAACGATTGAACAGATTAGCAGTTTCAGACAAAATGCATGTATGCAGTGTTTTACAAAGATACATCTTGCTACATATCAAACACTTTAAATTTGTTAATGTCTAATGTTTAACACTATAATGTCTTTGAGTTTAACGGTAAAAAACAAAACGAAAAAAAAGAAGTAATTCGCTGCTTTACGTCTGTCTGAGCAATCATTTACTGCATCAAGGGCTGGTCACTTCAATCACTTCCTTCTAAAGAAAAATACAATCCCGTTCCGTGGAAAATGTTATCTGCAAATATGTGTCCGGTATCTTGGCCAATCGATTTCACGGGGGCGGCAAAGAGGATAAGTTCCCAGTGTTGAACCTGTCAGCTACATTGCTTTAGAGGTTTATTCCACTTACAGGTAAATCGTACTTACCTCTCCCATTCACACTAAACGTCATGATTCTTGTCTCAGTTAAGTGTTTTGTTCTCGTCTTTCAGTGTTTTTAGGTACTTCGGAGTCACTGCTTTAGACGGAAAATGGCAGACAGCAAAGGTGTGTAAATGTTTCAGCAAAAATGATAAAATGATAAAATTTCAATGATAAAATCGTACGTTCTCGTGTATAATGTTAAGAGTTGACACAATTGTAATTCCTCAGAAGTCGTGATGGCAAGTAGCCCTGACTTTGTTCAGGAGCTTCTTCCGTCTGCTCAGCGAACCGCTTTGCTCTACCACCTCTCTTACCTGTGCTTGGCTAATTTCCCCAAGTTGGAGAGGGCTCTCAGAGAGCGCGCCGTCGAAACCCAGCTTCTCTTTGGGTCGTCTGAGGCTCTTCTTCTCAAGGTAAGGTTTGTGCATCATTATGCAGAATAGCACTAGCATCTATTTACTGTCAAGAGAAACCTTCGACGTCTTTATATTTATGCAAAGAGCACTATTTTAATGATCATGAAGTAAGTTGAGCAAAATATCTTGATTATTGTGCTTATTTCCATTGAGTATCTGACTATGATTGACTGGCTATCTTCCCTACTAAGACATCAACTAGTCAAAAAATGTTCAAGACGTTTGTACGGCATCAAAGAACTACGTAAAAGCAAACCTTTTCGAACCTATTCGATATAAGCATCACAAATGATGGAAACCATCTTTGAAGGAAAGTATTTGGGTGTAATTTTAACATTTAGCTTGTTAAATTACATAGAGAAGGCTTGATGTTTTTGGGGGGGGGCTTCACTTTTGAGGATATGTGGTAAAAATCATAGCTCCCAGGTCACAAGCTATAATTGTATTGTATAAAATACAAGTTGGTATCGCATAATAATAGTATTTACGATATGGCGTGAATGCATAGTTAGAACTGTGGATGTACAAGTGATTTATTTGTACAGTAATACTGGGAAATATTACAGTGCACTAGAACTGTTTTCTATGATCATATGTAACATTTATTGTTTTTTTTCTGGAATAGCTAACCTGAATTTTCAGAAATTTCTCCGCAAATACTACAAACAAAAAAAATGTCCAAACCACTACTAACTGCAGTTATTTCGCTTCCCCTGGCTGTTTTTTATGATGCTTTTATTTTTGTTTTATTTTTGACTGATTTTAACAACTTATCTCTTTGATTTTTTGAAGTGCGCTGCCACGAGTCAAAACCTGGTTTCCACTTTGTTGCCTGCGCTGAAGGTTGCCGTTGAACAGAATAAAATTGTTTTGGCTGTGAAGTCCCTGGAAAAAGCAAGAGCTTGGATCAATGACATTATTAACAGAGTGCAACAGATGGTAGAGAGGTAACGTCTAATGTCTAATAGGATTGTTTGAATTTAACATATGAGCTACCGTTAATATAGCCACTGCCAAAAGCCCATTTAATGTTTGGCAACAGAACATCACCAAATCTCCAAAGTTTACTGTGATTAAGCTGATGGTTTATCTGAAATCTGTCATCATCAGATATATGAAACAGAACCTCAGTGTGGCTTCATGCACCAGTGATGTGATTACTGAAAAGGATGAGACAGACAAAAAACAACAACAAATGTCTCAGAGTATAGAGGCTCTGGATAAGGTGGTGAAAGAGATAGAGGAGGAACTGAAGAAAAACATTACGGAAATGGGATGCAAAGATTGAAGGGAAAAAACAAGAGCTGCAGAAACATATCAAAGATACTTCTAGTATAAGTAGTGGTCTGAGTGTCATGGCAGCCATTGTACCATTCGTTGGAGCCATTGTTAAATCCATTCATCATGCTGTAACTAACCTGATGTGACTGCAAAACGCGCAGGCTCTTAATGAAGAGTTATCTCAATTCCAATTGGAGAAGTCCGAACTGAGAAAAAAGGAGTGGGACATCCAAGTCAGACTAACTGATATGCAGTTGAAGTTGGCAAGCATGAAAATTGAACAAGGTAAGAGTCTTTCACATACTTTTTTATAGATAACAGAATGACACACTTTACACACAGAAGCCTCAGAGTGATCTCTACCTTATATTGTTTCTGAAGGTTCAATACCCAACCCTGTCCACCTGAAAGAGGTCCAGATGTGCCTTTCCCGAATTCAAGACATTTTGATTCGGCTTCAGAAGTTCTGGGAATCAGTAGGGGTACTGCTGGAGTCTCTTAAAGATGTGGCGTTGCTAATGAAGACTTCATTGAGGACCCTGACCTGAAGGATATCTTTCTGTCATCCATTGATTCAGCTACAGAGGTAACAGCAAGCGTTCAGATTCTGAGTTCATTTCACATCGATCGCTCGACTGTGTTACGATTCACGTTTGACCTTAATTCTTTCAGCAATGGAAGAGATTTGGTGAATGCTGTCTGTATGCCAAGAACATCTTTAGTTTGCAGACTAAGGACGCGTATCAGTTCTTGGAGATCAACCCGTCTTCACTGTCACCAGAGGAATGGCAAGCACAGTATGATGCCGTCATCGAGGAGCTGAACAAAATTAATCCAGACCCCTTCCCTCACCAAAAGCCAGCTGCCATTACTGAATAATGTACTTAAAAGGCCTTTATAGTACAAACCACTACACACCTACAATATAATGTTTCAGGTTAGATGCTGAACAGGTTTGTTCTTTCTAAAGCTGTTTTAAAAGTGAACTAAGTTGTTTGGGATTTAGGTTTCTCTCTTGCCCTTTTGTGATTAAATTGATTTAAATTTCAAAACTATGAGCAGTGTTTGCTTGCTTTTTTCCCCGATGTTGGATACTGTCATGTTTCGTGAATCCAAATGCATCTCAGAATATTACAGAAAATAAACAAATCTTCTACTAATCATCCCACAAGGTCAAAAACACTGGACTGGGAGGTTAGAGGGCTGGTGGTAATGCTGAAATTATTTATGAAAGAACAATAGAAATGAGCAAACCCTAGAAATCTTTGGAGTTTCTTTACCATTGTTTGTTCTAGCCAGGAGGTAATTGCTTCCACTTTCTTTTCATCCGTCTGCACGCCCTTTGAATCGATGACGTATCCAAGGAACTGAACAGAGGGGAGATGAAACCTGCACTTTTCTGTTTTAAGAAAGAGTTGGTGTTCGCAGAGTTTCTTTAACACAGCAGTTGTGTGTTCGTTTTGAATGTCAGTAACGTTGATAACTTTAATTATTTTAAACCACTAGTACCACTGTACTAGAATCATTGGGAAAGATCACATAACATTTAAACAGCCTTTATTTGGCATCAAATCTCGGGCACCGACTCATTCGCTTGACTTTTGAATACATATTTCGTTTTAGTAACTGTAACAGATTACAGTTACATTTATTTAGTAATTAAATTACGTAATGACGTTTCATGTAATGAATAACCCAACACTGGCTATTATACCCTGCATTCATTTTCCTTAACTAAAACATTGTGTGCCATTATTCTTTCATTCAGAAATGATGTATAATCATGCAGAAATCAAAATAGTTTGATTCTTATTTTGATTTTTTTTAAAAAAGTAAATAAAAATAATAATAATAATAATGATAAAACTATCCTGATTTTCTGATGTTGCAAACTGGAAATTTGAAGCCTGTCATTCAATCAATACAACTTCATGAAGCTGCACTTTTTTTTTACCTGTCTCCTTATTTCGCTGGTCTGAAACGTTTTCGTTGGGCGATGCTGCTATCTGCTGGTCAGATGTGACAGCAACTCTTCAGTTCATAATTTTTGTGCTAAAAAAACAAAAAACAAAGGATAACTTCACGCTGTAATCAATGTGGTGTAAATAACAACAACAGATCCCCATAACTGCATCACATCGCACCACTTAATTGCTGCTATTTTTGTATATTTAATGTTTAACAGTCTAGATGCTATAAAGCGATGGCGTGAACTTCTGAAAATGTTGGCATATATCTGCACATTTGATATCATAGCTTTTGATTTAGTGCTTAAAAAAGCCCCAACTAAGCCTGTAAGATATATACATTGTTTTTATTTTAAGAAAAGTGGAAAAAACTATTTATAGGATTCTCTAAATTGAATTAAATATGAAACCGTTGTAACAGAACCTTATTTGCATAAATTAAGAAGGAGGAATTAAAAAGTAGGATTTTTTTAGTTAGTAAATAATGAGAACATGGGCGGTTAGGATATTGAGTCTACTGACTTTATTCATGTTATAGATAAAGAGTATCACTGTTGATATTTTATGCTATTTTACAGGGTACAGTCTCGGGGGGGCGTCAAGTAAATTGCAAATGCAAATTGTTCACATTGCTTTCCAGCGTGTTCAATGTTGTCATTGTCCTGGAAGAGGAGGTTGTGCTGAAAAAAACGTGTGAGACTCCACAAACGCATTCATTGTCCTCTTTGAAAAAAAGAATGAATGAGGATATGAGGAGAATAAATGAGAATAGTATGAGGAGTTAAAATATATGTTTATGCAGAAGGTCTTTTTGAACTTTGGGACTGAGAGCAGCAGAAACGTCCAAGAAACAAGTTGTTCCAAACGTAAGTAGAATATCAGTCAATGCTTCAGAAGGAAAAAATGACTGTCTGTTTTGTTTTATTGGTGTTTTAGGATCATTTACATTTCTGCCGGCATTGTTATGGTGTTTATACTAATGTGAGGTGATGTTTTATGGACATACCTTTAGTGTTTATCTTAGGAAAATAAGATAATCAAGTTTTAATAATGAACACGTTGAGTTGGCAATCTCATTAACATTTTTATGTTTTTTGCATCTTGTGGGACTGTGTCAGATTCATTTGCTGCATAAAGGCGGGAAACCCCAGGTGAATAGGGTACAAATATCAGGTTATAGATATTACATTAACAGTTGCAAACGTGTGTAATACAAGTTTTTGTGTTACGTTTAAATATGCGAATGAGTCATTAAATATGCTTACATTTGTGTCATTAATATTTGAACACTGGATGAAGGCAGGTTCAGAAACAAATAAATAATTCCCACCATTTTTTTAAGAATAAAATGTTGCATAAAATCCAAAAGAAAAATTTGAACAGACCCTTTAAAAAAAAAAAAAAAGATACAGTTGTTACACAAATAGATAAAGTGCTATAAAAGTTCACTTTGGGGTTTTCTTTCAAAGATTTAAAATAATAATACTAACAATTTATGAAAAGCCCAAAATCTCAGATGCATAGCAACTCTATTTTGCCAGTCTTCTTCTTTATCTCTTTTGATTTATACTGAGATGCGTAAAACTGTATTATGTAACGTTGAAGTTGTTGAAGCATTTTATTGTGCCCGATTTCCGCCGGAGTCGTAGATTTGTTTTGGTTTTTTACGAAACCCTGTTGTGTTTCTTGTTTTTCAGCTCCTGCACGACATTAAATCTTTTTAGCGTACCTGAGGATTTGACTAAATATAAAGATGCTGTTGATCATTAAAGCTCTTCTTCTCATTTCACCTGCTCTTGAACAGGTAAGCATCGCCTTCGTATAAATATCGCAGATATGAACACTGATGATCTTCGTGATTCCCAACAGGATCGCAGAGCAGCTGCTGAAGGACTCATCTATCCATTCAACATGGCACTGGATTCAGTGGATGACCAGTACGACGGCTGTACAGAAGAAATGGCTCACCTGGTGATGACAGAATACCTAGAGAAGGAGCTCAACAACTCGGCTCAATTTAAAGCGGCTTGGCAAGAAGCTGAAAGCAATGTTTCGGTGCCGGAAGACGGCTTAACGAAGAACCATTTGATCGCCATTTACGTGTACACCGACAAAGAAGTGTACCGTGACTTCAATAGCGCCGTTCGCAGAGAGAAAGAAAACTACAAAAACATGACGTACCCGTGGTACTCGCTCCACTTTTTGCTAACCGAGGCGCTGCAGCGTCTGAAGAGAACGCAGAAAGGTTGCAAGTCGACCTACCGTGGTACAGATGTTGAATTCGATAGCCAGGTTCTGAACACCGAGGTGCGTTTCGGCTCGTTTGCGTCTTCGTCTCTTAATCGTTCGGTGGCGGAAGGGTTCGGGGGGGTGTTTTGTTTCGAGATCTACACTTGTGAAGGTGCCGAGGTGGCGAATTATTCGAAGTTTCCCGACGAGGACGAGGTGCTGATTCCTCCGTACGAGACGTTTAAAGTGTCTGCTGTCAGGAACAGGACGGATGACATCGATCTCTGGTGCCAAACCGTGTTCACGCTGGAAAGCTCTGGGAAAATCAGTGACCTGAACTGTAGGTTGTTTAACGGTGGAGACCAGGTCGCTGGTTTTAGCGTTTTGCTATTTTTAACTATTTTGGAAAATGTTTACCTCGTGACCTGTAGATAGCCTGCTGTACGTTTCCTGCTGTTGAACTTTGGATTGTCTGTCAGATTTTAATATCCCTCAAAAGAGTCTGGGGGTCCGTTTCTGTACATGCAGATATTATAGATCCTGATTATTACAAAAGCCCTTTTTCACCGTCTTTGAACAGAAAAACAAAGTTAGCATGCAATCATATGGAGCAAATGCTCACAGTGCTTATTGACACTGATTGGAAAAGAACCGGATTAGTTGTACTTCTACAGCTATATTAGTTATTTAAAATTCCTAAAAGTTCCTAGAAGTATTTATTAATACTTGATTAAATGCATTATGCATTTACGTAACCACTAAAAAAAGTTGATATGTTACGGTAAATAGTGATAAATACCACTAAAATGATCTCAGTGATACTAAAATAACTTTGCAGAGTACAAACACATTTAAGACTGTAAATGTGCTTCCCTCTAGTGTCTGCAGTCACACTAGATAGTGTGTATATACAGTAGGCCTAAATGTGAAAATGTAATAATTATGCTTTTGAATTAATGAAAAATTAAAGTGTCTATTAAATGAATTTTACTGTGTGTTTTTGTATTTTATTATATATGTATTTTTATTTTACATATTTGAAATCCAGAGTAATGCAATTAACAATCATTTAAATCATTTTTATTTATTTATTCATACCAAAGATGTGTTCAACCCTCAGATTTCAAATACACAGGCTATGAATCCCACTCTAGCAATAGACAGATCCCCCTAACCGTAGTCTGTTTAACACAAAGTTAATCCTATTACCATCTGTAAGTACCAAGCATGTACTTTATCTCTGTCCAGATTGTCCCGCTGTCCCAGACACTTCGGGTGTCAAAACAAATACAGGCAGAACATGGTCACGTATTAGTTGTTAAGAAAAATATGCACTTTCCTTTCTTCGATGGAACCGTTCAAGACGTCCTAGCGGGAATCCTCGGTGTGAAGATGTTCGGAAGTGGTACTAAGAAGTGGTTTATCAAGAAGAATAAGAGACAGAGGACTAAAGGAAGGAAGCCCGTCAACAGGAGGAGAAAGAAATGGGTCGCTAAAGTCCTGAAGCAGCACAGGGAGATGATCTTGAAGGAACTGGATGTCAACAAGGTGCTGCCGTACCTGGTGTACGATAAAGTGTTTTCTCTCGGGGAATACAAGGAGATACTGGGCCAAGACTCCAACAAGAAACGAGCCGAGCTCTTCCTGGATCAGCTGTCCCAGAAGGGCCCGTGCGCTTTCAACGCCTTCTGCTCCGTGCTGGAGGAAGTGTGTCCTCACCTGCTTACCTGCTTCCTGTCGGACGCTGAAGGTACGTTTTTCAGAAACTAGTAAGCTATTTAGATAGAAGGAGGGCAAACCTCGTGAAAACAGGTCCCATTTCACTTCAAACAAAGCTGACTAATTAACAAAATAAATAAAAAGTTAATATATATATATATATATATATATTTTACAGTATATGATAGATGAGAGATTTTTTTGCAGTAGAGAAGTTGATAAATTCAATAATCATGCTATTTTGCAAAAAACAATCTTAATCTAAAAACAATATATATTTACACACACATATATATATATATATATATATATATATATATATATATATATATATATATATATATATATATATAGATGGATATAGAAATATAAAATACATAAAAATATGTCAAACATTAAATATAAAGTCATTTTCCATTAAATAAATAAAGTGATATTTCATGTTTCATTATTCAGATTTTCAGGGTAAAAAATATGACTTCCTAAATCTAGATCCAACTGACATTTCATACAGCATAAATTTTGAAAAAAAATCATGATAACTGCCAATATTATTTTTAAGAATAAAAATGTGCGAAAGGATCCTGCGTAAACGAGGCTTCAGTACCTTCACAAACGCCTTTGCAAATCGCTGAGGTTTGTTATCTTAATCTAATCTTAAAGAGTAGTTAAAGCCCCAACTGACTATCTTACAGTACAGACACCAACCAGGTCTGTATGGCCCACAAACTCGGTTTAAGCCAGCGTGTCCCACTAAGAGCTGGCAGAAAATAGCCCGCTTAAATCCGCCCCTCTGAGGAGATTACTGGATAGCCCTGGCGACATGCAGCGACGGCCATAACCCAGCATATGGCCTCAAACTAAACTGTCTAGGTTAAGCTTGTTGGCTAATTTAGCTTAATCTTGCAGTTTGATGTAGACAGATTAATGTGAGGATGATAAACAGGCCAAATTACCAGGATAGCTGAGCTATTACTCAAGCTATAGGGGGCTAATGATTTATTCATGCAATTAATCAAGCGTCTTCCCCTTATAGAAGACCTTGAGAGAGCAGTCTTAGCCATTTAACTCTCAGTCTTGTGTTCGGGGACTTTTAGATCAACAGTAGCAGTTTGATTTGGCGCCTGAAGAGGGCGCTCGATGCTTTCTGTATTCATTTACACTTACATTTTTTTTGGTTATTACGAGAAATAAAAAACAAAAAGAATCACTGCATTGAAATACGACAACGTAAAGGAAAGGGGGGAAACAATAACAAGTAATAATAATACATAATACCTAAATCTCTCAGCGAAAAATATAAATCTCAGTTCATAAAAGAAGCTACTTAACAACTTAAGTCCTGCCAGAGAGAGTAAAGCTGATTGAAAACAATTTAGCCTAGACTAGAGCTCAAAAAGAAGCAATTTTGGGGTGTGTTGGTTAGGCATTATGCAAAATCTTAAAACGTAATTATTTTAGAAATGCATTTAGAAATGCAACCAATGAACGCAATCAAAAACTATTTGTGTAGAAGCTGCAGTCTTGCGGAAGAACACTGCAGCCGGATCTTCTTCTCCGTTCGCGTCTATGGCGAATCACGCAGGTTCCGGACTACTCCGCAGCGGTACCCGCCAGAACCAGCCTAAACAGTCTGAATGTAAAGAGCTATTATAGGTGTCCCGTAGTGATTCAGGACAAGACAAAAACACGCTTTGGAAAATGGATTCATGTACAATGTATGTGTTTTTTGTAAATTCTGAACACAAAAAAATTACAAAATCCAGCTTGAAACAGCCTCAGAATTGAGAAACAGTATAGTGTTGTCAAAAGGTTTTGTACGCAAATATTTTGTTTAATTAACTTTTATTAGTGGTAAACTTTTTGTTTTGAATGGCGCTCTGCATGGCCGCCATTTTTGAGGATCTGCTGTGGGAACAGCGTAAGCAAACAATTGAATCATTTCTGAGGAAAACGCGTTTATAACAAAACTGACTGAAATGGTAGTCTCTTTAAATAAATAAAAAATCACTCATGTGTTTATTAGGCTATGGTAAGTGTAAATTGTTCGTGCATTGATTACCAATTGTATAACCACAGTTTCTTAATACCATGGTTACACTCCGGTAGCAAAACCATGGATCATTTGTTCATTTGTTCTTTCTGCTTTATTTATTGTGAAACCATGATTCATTTTGGTAAAGGAACAATGAATACGATATAGCTGCTGCAGATAACATTTCTAGACTCGGCTTTCTACTTTATTTGTGTTGTGTTCAGTTGCAGTTCAATGCAAATCAGCGTATCTATAATATAATAATATCAAAGATCAATTACAAAGCATTACAGAATTTCCTAAGTTAAATAAAATAAACATAAAACGTCTACACTACCACTACCACCCAGTCTCTATCGTAGTGTCCTTTACTGAATCCTTCCAAAACTGCTAAATGAATCGTTACATTACTATTCATATACTGAAGTCAAAGTAAACTTTTCAAAGGTGTCTGAAAGATTTCGGTCTCCTACAAGTAGCCGTTTCTCTGTGACGTTTCTCCCTCACAGATGGCTCAGCTGGAGGAAACAAGAGGCAAGGACAAACTAAACCAGCACAGAGCCAAGAGAACGCGCTGTCCAAGGGACAAGACACGGTTTGTTTTCTACCTATGTACACAGACCCACTTTTTGACACGAGGTAAGATTTCTCATCGCTTGCGCTGTAATTGCCGCAATCTGTCCCCCCCTAGCTTCCTCGGTGTCGTTTTGCATAATGAATGAGAGCCTGGAAGGGCCTAGTACTCTAGTTCTAAATAAAGCACAACGTCAGGCTTTAAACTGCTGGTTTAATGCAAGTCACTTCTCTTTTTCGCCTTTGATTTCACTCTGACGTTTTGAGCGCAAAATCTCAAAATCAGATGCTAGCTAACGTCTTTCTTAAAACTTTGACTAACGTTCTAGGTTGTCTCAAAGTTACGAGCTTTCTTCCAGTAGCTTTAGTGCTTTTTAACGTCCAACTATGTTGTTTTAGAGCATACAGAGAACGCTCTTTTGACATTAGCTAATAAACATGGCAAAATGTTTATGAAAAGTAAAAAAAAAATGGTTTGAGATGAGGCTTTTGTTGCAGAATGAAAACGCCAGTAAAACATTCATATAGAGCATGACGTCAGGCTTTAAACTGTTTATAGTCACTACTCTTTTGTTGCATTTTTCTTTTAAGCTTACTAGCTTACCATGTGTTTCTTAAAATGTATGAACTTCCTTCGAGTAACGTTTTTTTTCTTTTCCTGAAAAGCTTTAGTTCAGCATTACTTGAGTGCTTTTAAATGTAGGGAGAAGACTTAAAATAACAGCGTTTGCTAAGTGGAGCGATACGTTAGCGCGTAACCGTGTCGGAATGTTTCTGCAACGTTTCAAAATGGTTTTGATTCACGTTCTTGTTGCGTCATGAGAATATTAGTGAAACGTTCGTGCAAGCTGTTCGCGCAGATTGTGTTTTCTATTCCCCTGAGCTACTTTTTCCTAGTCTTCCCGCGTGAACACAAGCCAGTTCGGACGGCGCGCCGCATCCGCCTTACTTTGCGTCGGTACAGTTACGGTGCTCAAGGTCAAAAGCAAAAAAGCCCGCCACGCTACTGACGATACACTTCTCGCCTGCAGCGTGTCACGAATTGCGCTCATGTGACCGCGTTTTGCCGTCCGCAGTTTGTCGATAGGCGTTGGAAACCCATGAGAACAGGCCAAGTGGGAGTTTTTGCTTGTCATACACATTTGGGTAGATAGGCAGAGGTGCTGAGGATGCTGCTGTTTGTCTCTCTTGATGTGTGAATCCCGTCTCATCAGTCTTCTGTATTTCTGGAGCCTCTGGAGACGTTGACCTTTTCTGTTCGGGATGCTTATCAGGCCTGAAGGAATGCCCGCGTTTTTTGTGCCCTTTTCAGTGGCATTTCTTTACTTGTTTAACTGTAGATGTCGTACATAAAAGGCTTGCGGTAATTAGTATAATGCGGCGCGTAGCTGCTGCTAAATAAAAAGTAGCACGGATATAGCTCTTAATAAATAAATCTTATTTCGCACAAGTTGTGAATGTCAGTTTGCAGTCTGTTGTCTGGTACGTGTAATGTTTAGCAATCCCAGTGAGTCATTTTCAGTGCATCAATAAGAAACAAATGCAAACATCCAGTAAATGAGCAAAATACTCTATAATGAGTCATTCTTTTTAGTGAATCAAAAGCCGCACTGTCCTAGTCACAAACTAATTATCCTGTTAACATGAGCCGGGCTTTTAATTAGAGATTAAAAATAAATAAATGCTCACAAGACTGTTTGAATCAGCTCAATAATTCAATCGCTAAAGCTGAACAGAATCTGAAGCGCTTATTGAAACTCAGCGTTATTTTAGATGTCTGATCTTAGGTTTGTTGGCTTAAGTCGAATGGTTGTGTATGGATACATGCATCAGCGAATTAAGTAAAAAGCTTGACTAAAAGAGAAAATTTTTAAATGAAATGGATTCGAGTTGGAGTGCTATAATTACTAACTGAAATAAAAGTAAAGCTGAACTAAAATAAAATATATTATAATATATATTTAAATAATATATTTAAAGTTGTAAACACACTATTATGATGGAAATGTCCATAAATGAAACATGCAGGACTTCTTTCTTGCAGGAAAAAGCTCATTCAAAATAATAACTGTAAATAATACAGTATATATACAATAATAATAACTCTAAACTTTACCATACAAATAAAACAAAATCGATTCCTTCAGGACAGGTTCAAGCGAATGTGTACATATACGTTGCATTCCTTCATTATTTGATTAAATGCAGCTATATTTATTTTTCCCTGCGCTGTTGCCACACGCGTCAGTGTTTCTGCTTTGACTGTGAATACTCGCTGACACTGTTAGAAGTTTGCTTATCTCATCTCTCTCATGTAAACCAGCTTCACCTATCTGTGTAATAGGAAGACAGCGCACCTGTTTGTTGCTTGTAGGGCCGTAATTGGACAGCGCATCAAAGCCTCGTCCCAACCTCTTCTTTTAAGCATGAAGAGCTTTGACAAGCGCCAATGCATCATTTAAGGCTGGGGAAAGTGTGCCGGGACTTTAGATGTGGTAAGCATGAGAGAGAGGAAAGCTGTCCGGAGGCTCTGGCGCTCGTACCGTGGTGTCAGCCTGCTGTTAGATCAGGAGTCTGTAGCTGACAGTCATCGTGTGTGTAGAAGTGAGTGGGACATGAACAGAGCCCGCGGGCCACGGCGTGTGTGTGTGAGGTGTCTGTACATGCAGTGATGGAAGACGAGGTAAAAATAGGAGATGGGGGGCCTTCACAAGTGTTGAGTTAAATAGAGATGGTGTGCTAATTTGAATTTAAGGAATTAGCATGAAAATAGAATGAAAATTTTTTTATTTTATTTTATTTTTTTTATAAATTACTGATTAACCTTATTGTACAATGTGGAGACATTTTACAGAAAAAAACATGGTATGACATTTAATAAGTGTTTTTAAAGGCTACCAATAAGAATGTATTTAATTATATATATATATTGTTTTTAAAGTTTTCTGAATAACATAAGTATGGTTCTGAATTACAAGTTTTTATTACATTCTGTTATAATATGTATTGTATTTGTAAATTCAATGTAAAATGATTTTTTTAATAAAAATAAAAATATTAATGAGATTTATTTTGTTGTAAATATATTTTAAATTAATCATTTGTGTATATTTCATTTTGTTGTTTATATAGTATGTTGCAATTGTTTTTGTAGATTATTTTTTTTGAATTGTAAAATTTTATAATAAACAAATATATGCAACATTTGAAATAACTGTATATAAGTATTTAATATTTAATTAAAAAATATATTGAATTAAAAATAACTATGAGATAAATGTAAAAATGTTAATTTTATATAAATAAATTTAGTTTTAAAATAAATGTATTACAGCTGTAATTAATATTTATTACTTCCATGTAATAATTTCTTTGTTGATTATTTTTTAAAGACTGTGATACAGTATGTAAACAATTATTTGATTATTGTAATATATGATTATTCTAAGATTATTTTCTAAAATATGCAAATATAATACAATGTTGAATAATTCTATATATTTTTAAATAATTATATAAAAATATTTTTAATTCATAATATTATATATATATATATATATATATATATTATTTATTTATACTTATTTATATATTATTTATTTATATATATATATATATATATTATTTATTTATATATATATTTTTCTTTGAATTGCAAACAATATGCAAAATATGTGAAATTATTTATTTTCAATTTGAGTTCATTTGCTCATATTTAAGCTCCTCATTTACCTAATGACCTGAAAGGGACCCGATTCTCATATTCCAGATTTTTTTCCCCAGCCCTAGTCTCACGTATGGAGTCCCGGTTAGTTGTTGCCCTGAAAAATCAGGCTAGATCCAATCTCTGCTCTCGAAATAGAGGACGTGGGTTTGCAGTGGGGAGGACAGACATCGCAAAGATGAATCTCGGTGAGGTGAAGGCACACTCGGGCGTATTGTTCGCTAAAGTAGGCCTCCTCTGTGTCTGACTGACAGCAAAGTCATCATGGAGAAGACAGCGCCACTGGTCTGACCCAGAGCTGGAACACACATCAAACACACAGTCACTGACGTGGCAATATGACAAAATCATTTTGGGTCACACAAGTTACAGACAGACACACACAAAGGCGGACAGTTTGAAAAGCGCGAGACACGGTAGCGGCACACAGCAGAGAGCCATGATCATGGACAGCATGCGTTACGGGCAATACATGTAAGTACAACATTTACCACAATGTAGATGTTTCAGGTTCGAAAGTTCAAGGGGGAGGTCAAGGATTGTTTGAAGTGTGTCGAAAAAAAACGGAAGAACGGTGTTGAATATGCATGATGAAGTACAAGTGCGGACTGCAAGAGCATCTAATTCCTTATGATATTTGATATTTACATATATACATATTTATAAGGTAAAGTTATATAAGCTGTGCAGTATCGTACGTGCTTGTGAGTGAGCCTCCCGGTCGGCTTTTTCTTCCCTTCAGATGGGTTTGTATAGACAGAGCGTCTGATGCATAAGCGCCTGGGGATTGTCATGTTTTAAGAAAACGTGTGTTTTCGAATAGAGAGTAAACACGGCTTTTAGCTAAACAATGTGTTTGGAAATGTTGGAGAATGAGGCTAACAGGGCAGTTTGTTTGTTTGAGTAGTCGTTCTTTGTGGAAGTAGGACACATCCCGCCTCCAGCTCGGCTCTATGACATTTGAATACAACCGTAATAGTGTGTGTGTGTGTGCTTTCTCGACTTGTTTGCCTGTAGTAAGTGTTTGCGTGTGGCTCATGGTGCGTGTTTATAAACGAATTTAAAAACAAAAAAAATCTAAAAGTGAACAACATGGTGCAAATTTTTTGGTATGAAATGTATTTATCAAAACGTATAATAAAAATGCACACAGCGTGACTTGATTACACTTGTTTTGGGATGAGCCTGTTTTTTAATTTTTGATTTGAAGTGTGTGTAATGAGAGGTTCATATTTTGGTTTTGGGAGTTCATGCATGCAAGGTCAAAAAACAATTTCATTGTTTTATGATATGCATTTATATTGATCTTACTTGCTCAGCAAACAATTTAATGATTAATTTTTCCTTTGTGGTATGCTAATCTGCTGTGATTGGTCGATCGGTCTCATTGCATCACTCCTGTATTGTGTGATAAGCAGTGTTTGTGAGCGCAGTGCTGCTTTGTGTACAGCGTTACCAGGGAAACGGATATTTTAATGCTCTTAAAGGAGCACCTAGTGGTGAAGAATTAAATTGCATTTTCATTCAGACCAATGTCTTTATTTTGAGAGACAATAACTTTCAGATTTAAAACTGCAGGATGTTTTCGTTCACTTAGGGCTGTGCTACACACTGCACGAAAGATCATTTTCAAAAAAATCCATAAAAGAGGCGCTTTAAAACTCATTTTGGTATTTTTGGGAGGAAGCAAAGCCATGCGTCGAACCAACATTTATTTCAAACCAAATCATTTGGTAAAATGTCATGCAGTTCGACTCTTCAAAAAGAGATAATTATTAATGAATTACTCTGAAAAAGTTAAGATGTTTAAGGAGATGTACTCGTTCTCAGGACATCCAAAAAGCAATTGAGTTTGTTTCTTCATTCTTTCACAGCAGTCAATGGGTGCCGTCAGAATGAGAGTCCAAACTGCTGATAAAAACATCACAATAATCTACGAGTCTATCCAGTCCATCAATTAACATCATGTGATTTGTAAGAAACAAATCCACCATTAAGACATTTCTCATGTAAACAAAAAAAAGTATACTTTGGATGTGATTAATCGATTAGTCGTTTGACAGCACTATTTTTTGCTTTTCTTCACACTCTTATTTCTCACTTCACACTCTTATTAGCCATTGACCCACAGATCACACACATTGACCACACACACACACACACACACACACACACACACACACTCACTCTCTCAAACTCTTGCCGAATAGAAACCCGACTGATTGATCACCAGCTCCGGTCCGGTGTTGTACGAGAGGATATGGTATTTATCTGTCGGACTCTCACTTTGTCTGTCTCCGTCTAATAGTTTTCAGTTTTTGCTGACTTCGAGCAAACGCGTCGTTCTCAATCACAGGCCAAAGCCGTTCTCCACTGGACCGGCGACCATAAAAGAACCAGGTCTGGCTGGGCTTATCTTGACCATCAACGATAACTACAATAATGATTTCCAATTATAGAGTTCTGTCGCGGAGCTAAAGCATTCAATTAGGTATGCAGTTAGAATAGGTTTTTGCTAGCGTTGTGTTTTTGTAACGCGGTGTGTGGGTTGAAAGTTAGCAAACATATAACTTAATATGCACCGGCTTTGAGGCAGCTGCAGTGAGCAATAGAGATACAGCATTACACAACGTCATCAAAGAAGCAGATGAAGACGTGCGCAAAGCAGAGGCTTTGATCCAGTAACATTTTATGCTACATTTCCCTTCAGGACACTTTTTGAAGCGCTGTAAGCAAAACAAAGCGAAAGATCTTTATTGAAAGAGAGGGATTTTGCTCATTTAGCAGTCTAATGGGTGGAGAAGCAACATCTTACAAACCCTCACATTCACTTTCCAGATCAAAACCGTCTGCTTTCAGTTACGATTTCATGCTACATTTCACTCCGGGGCTCTTTTTGAGTTGTTAAAACCGCTGTAAGTGAAATAAAACGAAACTGAAGCGAAATCTATTTGTTGGAAGAAAAAAGGATTTTGCTTGTTTTGTAGGCTAATGGCTAAAGTCGTACTTTTCGAGGAAACTCTCATGTCTGCTTCGCAGATGCTTTGATCAAAATGTATGGTTGGGGAGAAATATTTAATGCCTTTTTTTTTTTTTTTTTTTTTTTTTTTTTTTTTAAGCCTCCTTTTAAGGTAGTATTGAAGCCACCATTAAAAAGACAAATTAAAACATCCATGTTGAAAGAGAACATTTAAGCTTCTAATCCCTTACGGCTATGTACATAAAAAATTCATATGATCATTTTGTTTATGGTATTATATGTAACAACAATATTGTGTCAAATTACATTTTAACTTTACAAAAAAGAGAGAAAAAAATATATGTGTGTGTTTGTTTTATATTTTTTAATGCATATCTATCTTCTATATTTTATATAACACATTTTTTTAGTGTGGCTTTACATGACGTATATGTCCACAAATGTATTACACATCTATAAACAAGAATATTTGTATCAAATATGCATACATTTATTTAGCTTAAATTTATTCTTATACTTTTTTTCCACTGCAACATTTCTGATTTCATAACAACTTTTTAAAGGGATACTTCACCCATAATTTTAATTTTATTATTATTTAGGCGCTCATAAGTTGTTCCAAAAACAATTTCTTTTATTCTGCTGAACATAAAAGAGGATATTATGAACAGTGTTAGACTTCCGTGGCAAAGAAAAAAAAAAATACTATGGAAGTCAGCGTCTACCAGCAAGTGTTTGGTTCAATATTTTACTTTATTTAAGCTGCATTTCAATTTAAAAAAATGGCTTTGATCAAAATGCAAAGGAGTCAGTCAAAACCATAAAAAAATATTTTTAATACAAAATTTAACTTGAAATATAGTTTTATTAAGTGGTAAATATCTCTTGCATCGATTAAAACGGTCTCTAATCGGTTAAGAAAACATTTTCTGTTATGTTTCACTTCAAGCCTCTGTTAAAGGGATGCTTTTGGTCATAAAACACAGCAAACGTGTTTTACCACATAATCAAACGTTTTCCTTCGCACGTATTTTGCTGATGCTCAACTCGTTAAGCTTTTGGTTAAACGTAATGCTACATTTCGCTTCGGGCCCTTTTCCATCCTGCGAAAAAGCGAGATAAGCTGAATAAATATTTGTTGAGCGTGTCAGATTTTGCTTGTTTAGCAGGCTAACCATCGAACAACTTAATTGCGGCGTAAAACACCACGCAAACGGGAGCTTTTCGCGCGCTTTTTTTCTCTCGCAGAACTGCTCCTACGTCCCAGCCGTGGAGAATTCAGCTCATTACTGGTTAAAAATAACCGGGCTGAAATCCTAGTCTGTCAGGTTAGCAAAGAAAAGAGGAGGAGAGTGAGGAAGATTAAAGCTACGCTCGGCGGATGACTCACCTCAAGGCACACTGGGAGAAAGCACTGCGACAGCGCTGAAGTGTGACACCGAGTGTGTGTTTAAAGAGAAAAGAGAGTGTAGGTTTATGCACGCAGAAGCGGATGAAGTGTTGTTGTTTGAATATGTTGCTGCGTTCGCACTGTTTGAGTTGAATGGGTGTGTGTGTGTGTCGGGTCGGCCGTGTGCATATGAAGGAACCTCCCTCTCCTGTGTCTCTAAGTGTGTCCTCTCTCCTGGTGCAGTGAGCTCATGCGTGAAGGACCGCCTTGTTTTTTTTTTTTACTTCATTTCTCCTCTTTGTTCGCTCGTGAAAAGTCATAAATCACACCGGCCCAGCTGGAGAGGGTTCTTGCGGCACGGGTCCAACTCTTTCTCCTTGGGGAACGAGCTTTGAATCTTATAACCCGCTCCTGGACCCACATTTTTCTGTTTGTGGTAAACCAAAGAAGGAGGGCACTCCTGACTTGTCCTATTTCATGGACAAGCTCTCCACATCACGCTGGTGTAGCTGCTGGCACGCTGGGCTTGGGGAAGAAAGGTCCTTGACCAACTTAGACTGGTGGGCGTCCTGAAATAGATCTGTGAATGTTTGAATTTGTGTCCTATATAGAGGGAATGAGACGCTGTCCCATACATAAAGTGTTGGGGAAAAGACCTGTCTTATGTGTTGAATATGGATGATGCATTTTAAATGGCAGCATTGTAAATAGTGTTAGATGTTTGTTATGGGTCTCGAAAGGTTCGTGTTTTGGTTTTGGGAGTCCCAAAGGATGACATGCATGCACTTTCATTTTCTTTTTTTTTTTTTTTTTTTTTTTTCGATTCCCAAACGATTCGTTTATTGATTCCTTTTTCCAAACCCCTTCAGCGATTGGTCCGTCTCATTTAAAGCAGTGTTTGTGAGCTTTTAACTCTTCAAAAGCAAATAATGAATTCGCATTTTCATTCAGACCAACGTTGGGCGACAGTACACTGATTCATTTTGACTTCTACATGATGCTGCTTGGGACTCGTTTCGATGATTCAGAGTCGACTCTTTCTTTCGAGAGACGAGAACTTCATACACTGTGTACTTTCAGATTGAAAACTGAGCAGGTTGTTTTCGTTCACTTTGTCACACACTGCATGAAAGATAATTCTCATAAATCCATAATAATGGCAATTTAAGGGTTGATTCGATACAAAATGCTCTTAATTCTATGAGATGTGAGATGTCCACACCACAGACACCTTTTTTTTTAATGCAAAACTATGCTGTTCTCTGAGTCTTTCTATTCATTAGCCACTGTAGGTGAATAACTACAAGAATTACAAAGTTCAGTAAATGGGGTTTTGTCTACTTGATCTCGTGGATAAACGCACCTGGGTGCAATTTTTAGCGAGACATGAAATACGTACCAACAAGTACATATCACTGCAGTTTCCAAGAGAAATGAACACTAGAGGCAGTAAAACTCTGACACCTTTTATTCCGATTCACATACATTTACAGAAGTTTAATTAATGAAGCATAATTTTCGCACAATTACTTGAAGAATATCATGTTATGACTTCAAAACAATATTAATATGCTGGGATATTTGAAGAGCGATGCTTTTGAACGTTATACATATCCAGCTTTGTATATCAAACTACGTAAAAATATGCACCTGCGCCTCAGATCATGTGCTTAGGTTTACATTGTTAAAATAAGGCCCGGACAGTTCAAATGAGTCGGTTCAAGTCAATAGATCAAGTGATTCATTAGTGTCATCATTTATGTTTTGTTTCAAATATTTAAATGTATGAGTAATGTATCTGTCTCTCTCTCTCTCTCTCTCTCTCTATATATATATATATATATATAATAACTAAAGAAGGGCAACTTTGCTCTGTCTGGTGTGTGTGTGTGTGTGAGACTCGTGGGATTAACGTGAGATGTATGTGAGTGTGATATTATGGTTCTGCAGTAAAAAGTGTGCCACGCTCAAGATGCATTAGACCTTCAGACTGCAGAAACAGTTAGCATGTCCTTTTATTCAGTTTCTTCAGTCGCACCAATGCAGAATCTTTACACAGCATGCCATTCTGTTTTGTAAAATAACAGTAGATCAATTGCACAAATGCCCTGTTTCATGGGATCCAATACTATTTGCTAACTGCTTATACTGTACAAATACACCCTAAATTCATGTATTGTATAAAAACTTTATTTATTCTTTGTCTTCATTCCGCTATCAGCTACAACGCAAGCCCGTTTTCTGAAAGTCACGGACAAAAAAATGTAATTATCCTTTAATAATTGTAGATGAAGCGCTGGTGCACGAGTCAGTGGGTTGACACCGCTAGAGACGTCACCAGCGTAATTACAATCTACCTCCTCGAGATTCAGCACCTACTCTTTGCGTTGCTTCTAGCCCATTATCCTGCACCTACCCTCCACAATCAATGCTGCGCATTACATCAAAAATAAGAGATTCTTAAGAACCGGGCCATCTGATTTGCGTGTGTGTAAAGCTGTCTGTGTCTTGACAGACGAAGCATCGTTGCAGTCGCGTCCAAGAATAGAATCTGGTTAACTCAGAATGGGAATCGCTGCAAATGAGCTCTGCACCACCGGCCCAGTCTCAGGCTGGCTGGGAAGCAAATTATTCCCCAAACAGAATTTGGCCAAATTGAACGAGCCACACTTGAATCAAATGAAGCTGGCTACGCTCTCTCTGGTTGATTGTGAGCTACAGAGCGAGTGGATGTTGATTGGGTGTGTGTGAATGCCCTCCAGATATTACATTTCTAGATTTCTTTTGGATTTTCATTTGAAAAATGCGCTCAGTGACTACATTTAGATACTTATTTTCAGTGAACGGGGCGTTGCATCACGTTAAATCTAAATAAATGAATAAATAAAACATCTTACAACGCAATTAAACCAACAACAGCAGTAATAAATTGTAATAATAAAATGTATAGTTTCAGAAAATATGTGTTTATTTGTCAGATATTGTATGTTACATAAATTATGAAAAGCAGCGTTTAAAAGGATCTGTTTGAATGATAGATTTGATTTTTAATGTTTGTAAAACTGCCTTAAACGTAATTGAATTGTATATCAACGTGTCTACTACATAATGACCTACTGTATTATTTGGTGGAATAATCATCTATTAAAATAATTGTCACTAAGAAATCAGATCTATTATTTTATTATTTTTATTTGATTACAATTTTTTTTTTCATTGAATTTACCTCGAATTGTTTATTAATTTAAATTTGTATTATATTTGTTATAAGCATTCATTGTTTAAAGTAAAATAATGACTTTTTGTTGTTACTATTATTTTACAGCGATGAGATATGTTATTATTATTATTAGGAAAAAAATCGAACCGCTTTTAAACGTCGGTTTGGTTCACGCTGCTGTCGCTGATGTAATATAAAAGAAACTCGAGGCCAAGCATTACAGTGAATTTACCACAGTTACAGGGGTTATGGCCATTCTGCCAACAACACTGTAAGGCATGGCCTCTTGTGGCTTACTGCTTTATTAAACCCTACAGTGTTTGACCACTATATGAGAGAGCATTTCATTTCAGTTGTAGTGGGGTTGTCCGTTCAAGAACCTTGGCACAGTTTTGTGAAGGTCATTGTGCTCATCCGCTATATATATATATATATATTTGTATAGTTCACATAAACACATAAAAATATAATAACTGTGAACAATATGGCCGTAAGAGATATTTGAAAAGCAGTGGAAACAATCATGGATGCTTTTAATACATAGTTTTAATACATATATGCTTTTATAATGCAGTTTAATAGATTTGTTTACTTATTTTAAAGTTCAATAGCATATTCTTTTAAATAGATGAGTTATTTTTCTACCTTAACTGTAGCTTACAGTATTTGGCATTTAAAGGTATAGTACATCAATATCAGATTTTTTTTTTTTTAATTGGCTTCGTGCAGTTTCAAACCCATATTGACTTTCTGTCTTTGCGGGATACAAGAAAACAAATGTCCTTGCTGTCCTGGTCGTGTGTAACGAAAATGAACGATGACTGAAGATGTCAAACCTTGAAAGCAAAAATAGCAAAATAGTCCTCAGTTGCATGCTTCTTATTTACAGCAATAATTGACATTAAATCATTAATTCAATGGCATTAGTCCCCTGCATGACACGACTAACAAAAATCATATTGTTGAACCAGCGTGACGAGCAGATGAGCGAGCTACTACAGTTTCAGGAAACTATCTGGTTAATTAAATGCATCATTTATAGCAGAGAGTAACGCTGTTGTTCATCCCTTTTGTGAAGTCAATAAAATTAGGTATTGAAAGATTCAGGAGGATGGAGGATGCCATGATTTTTACAATAACTTAAATCTCACACATGAATAGTCATATGGACTACTTTTATGGCAACTGTGCATTGTTTTTAAAGATCGAACGCATAAGTTTGGAAGCCTGTTTCTACCACTAAATAATAAATAAACAGGTAATTGCAAATTTTTGTCTAATTACAAGATTGTTTTCAAGTGTCGAATACACTGAAGTAGTATAAACGAAATCGCAATAATGTCTTGCATCATGTCTTAACTACATATGAATGGATCCTGCGTCCACGACTGTGATTTATGATTTATGATTTTTTTTTTATCTATGTCCGTGACACACAGATATTATGTGACATAGATATGACATAGATATTCCCGTAACATAACAACATCATACAAATTATATAATCTCAGGTGATTGTGTTTTATTCAAAGTCAAACGTGTCTAATATGAGTTTAAATATGTATCCCTGGACCACAAAACCAGTCATAAGTTGCATTGGTATATCTGTAGCAACAGCCAACCATAGATTGTATGGGTAAAGATTATTGATTTTCCTTTATGCCAAATATCACTAAGATATGAAATAAAGATCATGTCATCTTTATTAATTTCTGTAGTGATGATACAAGTAAATTCCCCACTGTAAATATATCAAAACCTTTTTTTTGTTTAGTGAAAATATTGCTTGTCATCTTGTCACATTAACGTGTAGTTAGGTTAATCTCGATATGCGTGTTTATAAATCACAGTTTTTGTGACCTAAATGAAAAAAACTACACTTTTTATTCTGTGGCGAGGCTGATTAAATTATGACAGAATTAAAATTTTTGGGTGAACTGTCCTTTAAGCCACCCCCCCCTCCAGCTCACACACACACACACACACACACACACCTACACAGACTCCCTAGCTACCTCACGCACGGACGCGTGGACGCTGCAGCGCGTGCGAGAGAGAGAGAGAGCGCGCGCGCGAGAGAGAGAGAGAGAGAGAGAGCGCGAGCGCATTCTAAGCAAAGTGGCAGCAAGCGCGAGTGGCGGGAAAAGAATGCCCATCTCGTGACTAATAACGAATGGATTGGCGCGCTTTCCGTTCTTAGAGGTAATACGAGCAGACTGTCATTGTGGTGATGGGTGGCAGCGGCGTGCTCCTCGCGGGAGTGTTTTCCCTGTCAGTGCTGCTACCGCTGCTGCTGCTGCTGCTGGAAATGGCGCTGTGATGTTCAACAAGGAAGACGCAGTTGAAGCCGATGCCAGGGAGTAGGAGGAGAAGGAGGAGAGAATAAATTGTTATTATTAGTAGTACCTGCGCTTCTGGTGCGGATTTTTGTGTTTCAAAAAAGCGGTGAACAGTACCATGGTGAATTACCAGAAATACATTACTGTAATGCAGCTGGCTCTAGGGGTGACTGCCATCAACAGAGAGCGTAGCCTGCCTCCCAGAAAACATATGTGGTGAGTATTTATATATGTGGATGTGTGAGGGGCTGTTCGGCGCCGCAGCTTGCTGGGAAGAAAGTCTATACTAGTGTACGTTTTATTTAATCTATGCAAATGTCTCTGTTTCAGTCACATCCGTGGCGTTGAGAGCAAAGTTTGAGTGTTCATAAAGCTCTTTACCCTGTGTCATTTCATTCATGATTCACTCTCTACTACAAACCCAAGCATGTCTCATCCTCCCTGTGTATGTCCGTGTGCTGTGTTTTTTTAAACGAAATAATAAAATAAAAAGTTAAGGCATGGACGTGTGTTTCTTTGCATTGGTTTGTGTGTCTTTCATTGTCACTGTGTGTGTGTGTGTGTGTGTGTTTTTGTGCAAGTTTCTCATTCATTTCCATTCATAATGGCCACTCCTCCAGCACTAGTTCTTCTGTGGCTCTGTAATGACTTACGGATTACACTTTGAGTTGAATAGACGACACGGTCGGTAATTAACTTGTATCGGTCGGTATCTCCATTTTCGTGCGAGATAAGCGTGAATGTCACCTTTGCGCTCGCGTCGGGTCAGAAGGTTTTCGGTTTTCACAAGGTCAACACGTACAAAATGTTTCCTCTCCATAGGTTTACAGCCGGACTCAGACCTTCTCGGTTATTGATTAGATATTTTCCGTTAACCTCAACCCTCTTTCAGTGGACCACAATGTTTTTTGATGAAGCTGGATATAATCACATTTCATTCTCATGATTGCCCTGTTCCACAGTGTCATCCTCATAGCCCTTTTTATTATTTTGCAGGCTAGAAGTAAACCGGAAATTGTGGCCTTGGTGGTATGTTGTGGTGAGGCTCATATAAAACATGTATTTTAGATTTAACGGCGGGGTTTTCTGGACTCAGCAAGTCTTTAGGCCAAACTTAGCCTCATAATCGGGCGCTACTATGAGGTTAATAGGGCAAAAAGATTCTCTGAGGCTGTTGAAATTACATGCTTTAGAATCAAAGGAAACAGCGCAAGATCAAAAATAGTCTAATGATGAAAAATGTGCAATTAGCATAACAAACGCCAGGGCTTTGTTGTTGTAATTGCATTGAAAAAGAAACCAAAAATTGTCAGATGTTGTCCTTAAAGTGCTTTTATAATAAAAGTTCTGTTTGCAGATGGTCGGCTTGTAATGATTCAACAGCCGTAGGCATTTTATGCCCCTTGGGTCAGTAAAGGCTGCTAATTTGAGTGTTGCATGCTGGGTAATTCATTTGTAACTAATTAGGAGCAAGTTGTGAGTACCCAGATTTTTCATCTTGTTTTCATTGTCATTAAAAGCACCTCGGGCTCTCGTAGCAGTCGGTTAGGTTTATTATTCTGTACGATTTTTCCCCTTAAACGGAGGTCAGCTTATTTTACTTCTCGTCAGCAGCAGCGCAATAGTTGACCCTTAAAGGAGAACCAAAGCCAGGGTGTTCTGTACTACCACGTGTGCTACAACATCAAAGCGGCAAATCAACCAAGCAAGCGAACGTAATTTACAATCGAGATGAGTACTTAACACGCCAAGCTCCAAATAACTAGAAAACCTGCCAAATCCACATAAATCCAAAACGATGACGAGGCACCTTAAACCCCGAGAGACGTCTTTGCGAAGCAATGTTTGGATGGTGCTGCTCAGCTCGTTTGAGTAACGATTAATTATTTATGGATTTTGAAACATGACATCGCTGCTTTTTACAGGAACGTTCTCACCTCGCCGCTCTAGCGGGATTCGGGAAACATGTAAACAAAAGTAGTATTACAGTAAATTTAAACAAGAACATGTCCAGGTCACGTTTCACCCCAATCTCAAAGGAAAATGAATATATTAACGAATACATCTCTGGACAATTCTCACTGCAATAGGCGCTTTAAAAATCATTCTACGATGATAGTTACATTTAGACGTTTATTCAAAGCGACAAAAGTATTCTCAGTGCTCCGAAAATACTTTTCACTTTAATTTCGTCCAAAATTATTATAAAAAGTACTCCACTTGCAGGCCCTCCAAGATGTAAATAGGTTTGTTTCACCACGAGATCATCAGATTTTGGGAATTGTAGCATCTCTTGCGCACCAGTGTGAGTCAGAATGAGAGTCTGAACAGCTGATAAAAAATCACCGTAATCCACAAGTAATCCACTCCTCTCCGGCAATGAAATTGGGAAGTGAAAATCTGCATGTTTATAAAATACAATCATCACGATCCATCACTTCAGGCTGGGGTTTGTGTGCTCTGTCCGCCGTCTCGTCTGAATCAGGAGAGAAGAATGAACAGATCAAGCAGTGTTTACAGTCGGAAACGGTTCCAAACGAATATGTTGTAGATTGTTATGTGAGAGGAACACAGAGAGGTTCACTGGAGGAAGCGTTATTATGGATTCGTATTTTGAGTAGACGCAGCGGTTTGAAGTTAAAACACCATTATTATGGATTGGTTTCTTAAAAATAAGCAACTTTTTACATCCTAAGAATTGAATTGATGGACTGGACATGGTGTTGTTTATAGTGATGTATTTTTCAGCAGCTCTCGTATAATGGCACCCATTCACTGCAGAGCATTCACTGGTGAGCGATTGATTTTAATGCTGCATTTATCAAAATCTTTGGTGAAAAAACAAACCCATTTTGAATACATTTAAATGTTTGGTGAACTATTCCTTTAATCATTACATGTATGATTTTGATAATTAGATAAAATTGGTCATTTAATTCATTTACATAACACATTTTAAGGGACTTTTTTGCAATATGGTAATTAGAAAGATTGGAATTTTGCTTGCAATTATGGTAATGAGAACTGGGGAGGGAAAAATGGAAAATAGGCCTCATTTCCATTTTCATGTGAGATAACTGAATGTCTTCAACTCCTTCATACTTTTCCTTTTGTTTTTTGTATTAAATGAAACCCATTTTATTGACAGTTTAACAGTGGTTACCACCTTATTCCTACTTCAAAATATAACGTCAAGCAGTAGGTTTGTTTATTTGCTATTGTATTATAGTACAATTTCCCCTTAAGATAAAGCAAACCGAGGGACAAAATGTACTTATACTAATAATACAAATAATGTTGCAATACATTAAAATGGTACTGAAAAAGGCTTCACGTTCAAAGGTACTTTGATTTTTGGGGTGAAATGTTACATAGATGTGTTCTTAGCAATCATTAAATGCTGGAAAAAGTATGGATATCAAATTTTGCGTACTTTAGAATGAAGTAACTACAGTACTAGAGACTCTGAAATCTGACCAGAGGATGCTTAAGAATTTCTCGTCTTTTGAGAGTTCCTACATTCGATTTGTTCCTAGGTGAGCCTCCTGGCCTGTGGTTAAATTTCTGTCCACTTTCGCCCTGGAAGACTTCAGGATCAATCCAGGAAAAGAGGTAAAACGAGGAGCATAGTGGAGATGAGTTCTCATGAGGCAAGTGGAGATTGCTTAAAAAAGGGCCCTTGTGGACAATAATGGACAGGCAACATGCTTCGGTTTTTGCTACTGTATGTGATATCAAACGATTTACTCAAATATGAAACATATCTAGTAAATGGATCAGTTGACTCTGTGGGACGTGACTGTAATAAACCCTGTCTCATTTGTCTTTGATCAAAGGAAATGTCGGATGCCTCTACAATCATGAAGACAAACAGTCCTTCAGGGCTTTTGGTTTCTGGCCACCTTTAGCGTTCATTACCAGCGATTCAACAGAAATACCTTTTTTTTAAACCCTCATTTTTGTCCGTGATGAGCGGAAAAAGAGAAGTTCTGAGAACGAAGTCTGTTCCCAGTCCTAGAAACACAGCAGATGGTCTTCTTCCCCCGCAGTCGTACAAACTATTCCAGAGCTTAGCTTTAACCTGGCGTAATAAAATAGTCGGCAGTTGCCCACCCCGAGGCCTCTTTACACGTGTTTTTTTTAGCATTTACACACTCTTAAACGTGAGCCGGGTGTGTGTTTGACTGACGGAAGCCACGGAGTTCAGAAGAAGCGTCTAGGTCACGTTTCATGCTAATCTCTGGGTTTCCCCGCACATTTTTGGCCCCTCCTTTCCAGTAGACAAGTAGAGCGCTGATTGAGACGCTCTGTAAGTACCTCTCTTCCATCAAGCCAAATAAACGTCTTTGCCTTCCACTTTCATCCCCATCCAGAGTGATTATTTACTTCATTAGCGGTTGACGGTCGTAAAGCAAAAGCCTGCTAATAGAAAACCCTCTCTAGTAGAAATTTCATGTTCGGCCTGTGCTGAATACACACGACTGCGTTTCCTGGCTCTCACTGTGGTGCCTTTAGGCCGTTCTGTGCTGGCCGAAGAGAAAGTCATATCAACGTTTGTGATAATGGCAGCAAAGATAATGTTGATGGCAGTCATGGATGGCAGCATAGTGGTCAGCATTGTGTATTTGTCAGAATCTTTCTACTGACCTGAGGGCCAATGTTAACGTGGATATCGACTTGCTGATCAAACAGTATCCTTTGCTTCTGTATCTAATTGTGCCTGATAGCTTTATGAGGCACATAGGATGAAGTCAGGACTGAACGGACTACCCAAGTTGATTATAGACTTTTTGTAGGCCTTTGTTCGCGGCTGTAATGGCGATAAGCATTTTGTTTGGACAGCAAATTTAGCTGGAAACTCAGTAGTATATGGCTGCGTCTGAAAGCTTAGGAAGCTGACTTGTTTCTCGCTAGCTTAGTGGACAGTGACTTTGCAGGGAGCATTTGTGCATGAAGGTACTTCCCAAAACTGATTTCAGAAAGATTTCTGATGCAGCATAAGTTTAATGATGTACAACAAAATAGAGTAAATATATAATTACTGCAACACTAATTTCTCATTCAAAAATGTTTGAATAATTTTGAAATAACTTCACACACTAACCCACAACTTTCATGCACTACACTTTTTATAGCCTGGCTGTCATAGACTTATACTCGGGTAAACCTCACTCCCCTGATCCCAAGACAAGGAGGGGTTATATTGGTGCCGTGACCCGGATGGAAGTGAGGTTTAGGGAGGCCAGCTGATTAAAGCTGTGTAGGTAAAACCTCACTTCCCTGATCCCAAGATACGCTAGCGACTGACAATAAAGGCTGCATTCCTGGAATGCAGGTTTAAATCCTGCACAGAGCGAATGAGGGAAGTACAACAGGATAGGTTTTTTTGGTGCAGTGACCCGGATGGGAGTGAGGTTTTGGGGGATGAATGCAAGACCTGCATCCTATGCTCGAAACACCGGTTTGAATCCCGCCTGCGAGTTAGTGAGGGGAATACAATCAGAGGAGTTATGCTTCAATATCATAGGTAGAAAAGAGTGCCTTCAAAAACGATCAGATGAAGGTATCTCTATTTTGACAGGACATATTGTTAGCCTTCGGGCAATGTCAGCATCATCAATGCTAAACAATTCTCAGTCGTGATTATCATTTTTAAATTTTTTTTTTTTTTTTTTTTTAGAGGAACCCTTGACATGAAACCTTAATGTGTTGCATTTTTAGCGTTGCTAAAAAAATTTCTGCATCTAGTTTTCAGATCAACAACTTTGATCAACTAAAAAATGTTGGGGTGTAAGTTATAGCGATCTACCTCAATAATAACACTGTATGTTTAATGGGACACTTTGAAGGTAACTCCGTCGCCTCCTGGAGTATTAGAGCCAAATTTTGGCTGGTGAGCATGAGCCTAGTGTTCAACTCAACACAGCCTTTTAAAGTATACTCTATTTGATAGCATGCATGAACACTAGAAAGATTCATCCTTCTCTAGTGTCTGCGCTGTTTCTCTCTAAAAGTCAGGAATGACAAAATTGATAAAATCGTAATTTTTATTGGTAGATGATTGCAGCTCTAGTCCTCATCAACATTTTGTCCTCATTTTTGAATATCAAAAAGAGGCGTGCATACAATGCTGCTGACAAAATTTACGTCAATTGCACTGTATGCATACGTGTGAAAACCAAAGTATACTTTGGGCTTTATCCCTGATGGCAGATGTTGCTTCACGTCACAGCTCAAGATAGTTGTTATGTCTATGAATGTTTTCCTGGTGCTATCAACTAATTTGCACTGTCAAAATGTCATGTGCTCGTGAGTGAAGAAATATTAGCATGTACAACCAAGGCATACATATTTCCAAATAGCATGCTGTATTTTATAGGTAGATTGGAATGCTGATGGTTAGCATTGCACGCTTGGTCTTATGGTATACATCTGTATCGTTTCTGGTTTGAAACACTCCATATATGTGCGCAATCACAGCAGAAGATTTGTCCTTGAACTCATTCCCAGATGATTTTAAACGAATTTGAGGTTAACTGAAGGTGAGACCTCACTTGGTTTCCTCAGGACAACATCAACCTCATTGTCACGCTAATGTCTTTGTCCTCTCTTTAGTCTTCTATTCTCTGCCGGTCTCGTTTAACGCTATAGCTTACAATCCAGCGGAGGCGTTTCAGACGCTTCTTCAATTCTTGTTCATTTTATGGTATTCCTCAAAACCAGAAGCTAGCAACAGCCCAGGAGGCTTCCTTAATCTACCACTTAATATGGAAATGAGGTCTCCTATTCATTGGTGCCCCAGTCAGCGCATTGAAACAGAAGATTTGCCGTATTGAATTTCGTTTTGCAGGGGTTTCCAACAAATCCTCTTCACAAACATGGTGCAAGCCGTTATGGTACAAGGTATTCAGATTGCCTGTTCTACTGTACGGGGTCTGTCTTACATCCCACAACAGCTACTGTAAACCATGCTCTCCAGGGGTATTATATAACCTCTCCCCAATGTCTGCAAGGTCAGGGTTCTCATTTTTATCACAAAGAGGCATTTGTAGGTAAATGATGTAAACGAAGAATGTAGGGAAGCTGTGATTTCATTTTAGATTTTATGTAGAAACACTTGGCGCTTTTTTTTAACCGTCAAAGCCATTTCTACCCTTTTTTATTATTAATAGAACTTAAGAAATTTTTTCTTTTATATTTGATTCATTTGGTGCAATGCTTTCCTGTCCTGAAGAAAAAAAAACTAAATAAAATAACGTTATAAAAAAGTATAGTAAGGTACGGTGGTGAATGATATTTCATACGGTGTGCAGATCAACAAATTAAACATCTATATGTTGTTGCATTTATACATCTTTATGTAGTTTTATGGCAGTTTATGTAATAGCTTATATTTGATGCTTTCTTCATTTACTTTTTTTTATATGCCACTTTTGTCATCAAACAGAACTTATTTTAACATTGAGAAAATTAGACAGTTTGCCTCAAAATGAGAATTCTGTCATTATAAATATGAATAATACGAAAAATATTTAATATTGTTAAAATATGTCCCTAAAATGAAAGTCAATGACATAAAGCTAAAACATTCTTTCGAAAAATTGATGACAGAATTGTCAATTTTGTGTGAACTGTCCCTTATACATTGCCATATATTTTCATTTTCAAAGTTGTTGTCATGATATTGAAAGTGTTTCTCTCTTTCTCTTGTGTTTCGATCTCAGGGTCTTCCCCAAACACGACAAAGACAAATACGGGCCTGCAGTGTAAGCATTTTAAACCCCTTTCACTCCATTTCACTCAGTTGGCTGTGCTCATTTTTTAAATGGGGATTAAATTTACGCCACATTCTAACACGTGCTGTCTGTCACTTTCTTAGTTACTATCCCAAGATCCACGGTTTCATCTCCAAGCAGAAGCCCTCTCTATGCTGGAGGAATCTGAGGATCGGGCCACGGCAAACCATCCCTGCGCAGAATCAAGGGCCGAATCCACCGCAGCAAGAGCCTGGACAGCATCGACCTGCTGGACTCCAACGTGAGTTAAAGACTGCATCCACTGCAGTAATGCTTCCGTGTGTGGGGGCCGGGTGTGTGTGGCGTGTTTGTGTGCGTGTGTGTGTGTGTCGGTATGTATTCAAATGAGATTGCGCTCATAGTTGTTGTGTGTCGGCTCTCAGCGTGCAAGTATACATGTATTTGAAAAGCGATTCCATCACTGCGTGTGTGTGTGTCGCGTAACTGTTTGTTTATGAAAATGCACATGTACCAGTATGTCTGCATGGCTGCTCTGGGGAATTTCTGCAAGAGTGAACATGACATGCACAATTGTATAAGTCCACTTATTTCGCAATTATTGCATACATTATTAACGAACACACAGCTGGAGTGAATTCATAAGTGTTTGTAAACGTATAGCAGAAGTCAATGGATACCGTTTAAGGGGACAGTTCACTTAAAAAGGAAAATAGTTTCTTACCTTTGTGTCATTCTTTTGAAAACTTCTAGATTTTCTTCTATTGAACGCTAAAATAAAATGTTCAAACTGCACCAAAAAACAGACATTTAAGTAGTTATCTGTTATCTGGTGCAGTGAAAAGAAACACTGTCAGCAAATAATGGCTTATGTTTGGGTTTATTCCTCACACAAAGTTATCGTGGTTTCAGAGGACTTGTTATATTATGCTCAGGCTGTATATACTACTTTTTTTTTGTTTTTTCTTCACATTTTGCCGATCAGCATGTTCTTCCATTTTATGGAATCATCGCGCATTTTTGTTCCATAAGAAAGTAATCCATGCCACTCTTCTGAAGCCATCTAATAGCACTGTGTGCATAACAAAGCTGAAATTTAAATGAACAAATGTATCTGCCATCTTTGTCACTTTTGGAGCTCAACCGCCCCGGTCCCCACCCACTTCCATACGTATACTAAACACCTACATGTTTGTTCCACGAAAGAGAATAACATTTAGTACTACACGAAGGTGATTAAATGATGATGGAATTGACATTTCTCTGTGAACTGTTCCTTGCATGCTGTGTATTTATCCCAACTCTCATCCAACAAATCTCTAATCTAAAATTCTTTTTAAAATTACATTTCCCGACCATGAATGTTACATGAGTCTGTCATGTTCACCCTGAACAGACTGTCTGAACGCCTCATAGATACTTCATGGACTCATACTTAATGCAGCACCTTACCGAACCTGATTCCTGCAGTGGGATACCCCGGAGTGGGTTTCCGTTTGCATATAAAACACCTGGGATTTGAAGTATGGCAGGATGTCTCACAAATTGCTTCGCCTCCTCTGAGGAAATGCACTCTAACATGATTATTATTGTAATGAGCTTTGAGTGGGACTTCCGTGAGTAAATTCAACTTGTTCGAGTCTCTCGCACTTTGCAATTATGGATGAAATTATGTCTTTCTGGTTGAACAGGGGTTTTCTGAAGAGAAAATCTCAGTTGTCGGATTTTTTTTTTTTTAGGTTAATTAGAAAAATGCTTCTTTTGGGTTCTGTTTGAATAAGTTTGTTTGTACTTGAAACATACTCGCAGTGCTAGATGTGTGAGAGTTTTTAACGATGAGTATCATCTTAGCCTTTCAGAGTTGTCAGAGCTTGCCATGCTGCAGTCGGTTAGATGCTATGTTTGTTACGTATAGTGCATTTCCTTGTGGACTAACCCATAAATGAGATGATTCCTAAAAGCGTGTGCATAAATGTCTTGCTTTGGTCGCTTAAAGGCCAGTTTTACTAACAGCTTGCACCAGACTTTTGGTGTTAAAATAGTACTGTCAGGATTGGCTAAAGCCGCGCAGTGAAGAATTAGCGCCGAAAAGGCGGAACGCAGTTATTTTTGCGCCTGGCCTTATTGAACATCCATTTGTGTGAGTTTTTCCTTTCAGACTTAAAATTTATGGGAGGAGAGTGTTTAAATGAATCGATTTCGAACTCGTTTAACAAACATTCGCGCTCCTCAAATTACTGTTACTATTTGCGACATCATTTATCGCTCGCAAAAAAAGCACATTTTAAAGCAGATGCAAATTTGCCCACATATTTAATGATCCAACATTTTAGAAGCTTGAAAACTGAAATGAATTAAACAGATAATGGTAAAACGACTGTCTGCCCTTGCAAAATTGTGTAACTGCTCATAACATGACCATAAATTGTCATTCAGATTTAATGATTTGAGTTGTTTTGTCACTGCATATCGTTTAATTCAAACCAATACGGGCCTATGTTGTTTTGAAACACAGCCTGGATGTTGATATCGCAGCGACACAGAAACCTCCGGAGCGATTGACAGGCTAAAGGCGGCCGGGTTCGTTCAGTGCCAAGTGACTGAGCAAATGTGCTTTTCAACAAAGCTTCCTCCACAAAGGCTGTCGGCTTTAGTGAAGTGAGTTAGAACCGGTTCATTAAACCCCTTTAAAACGCCGTTGCTCTGCCTGTGCTTAAAATATCTAGCTTCTCCAGAACATCTCGGTGAAATAAGGGGGGTATCACCGTCCAGGTCCCTGCTCTTTAATACTGTACATATTTCTCTCTTAACAGAACACACACCCACACACACACACACACACACACACACACATAGACAGGCCGGAGGAAAGTTGCTGACTGGGCTCGAAAGGCAAGCGCAGCTGATGAGAGTAACGTTCCGGCACACAGTGAGTGATGATTCCGCAGCAACGCTTGAGTGAAGACCTCTCTACTGCTGCCACTCGCTCTGCTGAAAGACAGAACAGAGAGAAACACACAGAACCACCCACTGCAGAGAGAGCAGGGCTAGCCACCGATGCTAATACATAAAACACGTCGCCAGAATGCTAAGCGTGGAGTTCGGTCGCTAGGCTTTTTCGCGGTGTGGATGCTAAAGCGTCTCGGTCGCTGCTAGAGCTTTTCTTGGTGGCGTCTAAGATGAATGGTGGTCGGTGGGCCAAAAAGCGGCGCGGCAAACTTGTTTACGCCTGATTGGTTTTAAAAGCACATAATTGGAGAGATTCTTCTGGCGGACTACATGGTGCAAGGCAAATTATTATTCACGACGACTGCCAATGACGCAACGCTATCTCGCAACTAATTCGTAGGTATTTTACGAGGTGGTTAATTGGATGAATCCGTACAACCTCACTCGTGCGATTTTGTACCCCGGTGATTTAGGAGCGGGGTTCAAATTCATATGAACTGTGCAACATGTAAAATAATGTACAATTTAAAAAGAGTGAGGTACGAATTAGCCACCTCGTAAAATATTTATGAACTGCCTTGGGTTCAGGTTCTCTTGATTTGGGTTTTTTTTTTTTTTTGCATTTTTTTTTGCATTCCCTGCTGTAAAAGCATCATAAATCAGCCTAGATTGGTGTGGTGGTCTTAGCCGATTTTACTTGGTTTTACTCAAGCGTTCACTCAAGAAACTTTGCGTTCCCTTGCAACACTTTTGCATTCCCCTGAGAAATAGAGCCTTCGCTCACAACACTTTTGCTTTCCCGATACGTTGTTCATTCGTAAATCTTTTGCGCTAAATTTAGCATTTGCTAACCAAAAATGTACAAGCTCCCAGGAAACAATGGGTTCACGTGCCAGTCTTTTGCCTTCCTCTGAGAAAAGTCATTTTTATAAAAAAAATTAAACGGTTTTATGATTCTCTCTAAAAATATGACAGTTTCTCTCCAAAATGGCTCTACAGTGATGTGGAGAGACACGGAGAGACTAATATTGAATACATTTTTATTACGGTCGAACCACTGATGTCTGATGGATTATTTTGACAATGTCTTTCATACTTTTCTGGACCGTGACTGTGTTATTCAAGACTCATTCAAAATATCATAAACTCCATTTTGGGGTGGAGTAACCCTTTAATCATGTGAATAACTTAGAATGCATGAGATGGCATTAGACCCCCTCTTTAAAGTTTCATGGGAGACTGCAATACGTGAACATTTTTGTGAGCAAAATGTGCGATTTTTATTTATTTTTTTTATCACCTATTCAAATCTATACAGTTTTAGACTGAGAACAACTGAAATATTAACAATGGAAAACAAAATAAACTATTTTAATCATTACTATTTCTCTAATTTAAGTAGGATGAGCAGATAATGTAATGCAGGATTTGTCGGTCTGTAATAAAGAAAATGCATAATAATATGTAGAATAAGCTGCGTTTGAAGCCTTAATAACACTAGTGTTTTGATTTTTATTTATGCATGTGCATGCAATAAAATTGGAGTGTTTGAAGTCACGGCGCTTGGCAGAGCGCCCACTCCTGCTGTCATTTGTGTTGGCGAGTGCCGGTCTCTCTCTCATGGAGAGCATGAATCAGTTGTTAGTGCATAGGTTGCAGAAAACCGCACAGCAGAGAGAGAGGGAGAGGGAGAGAGAGAGAGAGGGCAAAGGAGAAATGCAGCACCGTGAAATGCATCACATAACTCTGGTCAAGCGAGACTCTCTCTCTTCCAATCATTCCTTCTATCCATCTCTTCATCTCATGAACAGCCTCCTTCCTCTCCTTTTTGCCGATATCAGCTCTCTACTTCTCATCTTCATTCAATCACTCCATTCATTTTTTTTTTTTTTTTTCATTTCACCTTGAAAGCCAATAATAAAGGCACAGGAGCAGAAATTATTATAGGACGTAAATTGATATCACTACCGTTTTGCTGCGCTTCAGTAACCCCTCCGAGGCTTTCCTCGCTTTTTTAGGGTAACTGTAAAAAATATTAGCCATTTTCATAAATGCATATTCATTCATCCTCCTGAATTTCCTTTGAACTAGAGGATAACATCTTTATAAAACGGTATAATTCTACACAAGAAAATGATCCTGTTATTATTATCTCACCCACATTCCATTCCAAATCTCGAGACTATATTTATTTACAAAAGGTGAATTTTTGAAGTGGCTTTTTTTTTTTTTTTTTTTTTTTCAAAGAAATGAAAACGAATGTAAAACACTGGGTAAGCAAAAGTGACCGAAATGTTTTTTTTATATGTTCGTCTTATAGCACATCTTAGCTTTATAATGTATAGAGAGAATATAGTGCACAGGTTTTATGACACTTTTATGGTGCATTTTGTTTCATTTTGAAGCTTTGTTAATGTTCATTAAAGGTATAGGGAAACAAGGCCACAAGTATTTGACGTGTCTTTCTCAACTATTTTAGATATACCTCTTACAACTAAACAAGAAAGAACAAAACAGACTGTAATAAGAATTAAAATGACACCATTAGGTATATTACTTCATGGTACCTTTAAATTTACTTGCTGCTGTAGTTGATACAGTCATAATTTCAGGATATGAATACAAAAGGACACGTACGTGATATATTTTTCAAGCAGCATTTTTCCAGCTCTCTCAGCTGTTCTGCAGTGTGAAAGTGTTTTGCTGCAAAAGCCACATGGAGGTCTGCAAACAAAGCTAATGCTAATCTTTAAGATAATCCAAAGGGTGCTATTAATCCACAATGATTTAGCTAATTACCCTAAAAACATTTGCACCATTGCTCACAAGAACTCACGTGAAACATTTGAAACAGTTGCATGCTAATCTGTTGTTAGCATGCTAACGTGGCCTTTTAGAACTATGAAACATATAGCGACACACATTTTGGGCTGCAGTGTATGAACAGGAGCGCTCACTGTCTTCGCCAAAAACACCAGCGTAAGCACTTAGCGCCCTGCTCAGTGTGGCAAAAGTGCTGCAGCTGCATTTGCAGCGGAGTCGAGACTGCAGTTGAATTAACCGATCTGCATATGTGAGATGGGCTGAGAGAGCTAAGACAGGAATGGGGACAGAGGTGTCCCAGCACGTGAGAGGCGAGGAGAGGGGGTTACCCTTGAATGAGGTGCGCACTCTGAGGAGAGGGGAAAATGCAGCAGCTGAAAAGACACAAAGAGGAGGAGGAGGAGCGGGAGGGGAGGGAGGTGTAGCTCACCTATATGTCATAGAGACAGTGAATGGGAGGGGAATGAGTATAGGAGGTGTTTTTTTTTCTTTGAATTGGGGTGACGTTACCTTGAGTGTCGCTGGAAGCTCAACACTATGGCGAGAGGGTCCCTAGAGCATGATGGGATGGAGAGAGAGAACATTTTGTTCTGCGCGTGCATTGTGTGCAGTGTGTGTGTGTGTGTGTGTGTGTGTGCGCATATGTATAGAGAGTGTGTGTTTCACGTTGATCGGTGAAAGAGGAGAAGACGCATGTTTACTGTCACGGGGCCATTCTGTAAAACAGGTGCTGTTTTTGTTCCTCATATGCATGTGAAAAACCCTTGAAAATGCCTCCAGGTTGTATCAACCCTGTTTTCGTAATATGTACCTTTTTAAAATAATGAACTGTTTCATAAATTGGAAATCACATTCACATTATTTTAAGATGTAAGGACAAGTTGAGATGTTCTTATTTTTATCATTGTATTCAGTCTCTCGGTTTCTGTCTCAAATGGCCCACCCTGTTACCTGGATCTGCAAACATTTTAGATTTAAGAAGTGAATATTTGTAGAAATTTAAACGTGTTATTTTCTTTCTTTCAACCTACCTTGTAGTTCAATGACACTGTACAAAATAAATAAACAAAAGCTTATCTCAAATGAAACCTGTAAAATTGTCAACCCTGTTACATTACTTTTATCACCTTTCAAGGATAAGATGGATATGTTAAACATCTGATAATCTAATTAGAAACATCAGCATTGAATTCAACATTGAAATCATTGAAGTTTATATTTTGTAATCTCAAATTAAATAGAAAAATCAACCCTGTTACTTATCTGAGAAGATAACTGTATTCTAACTTATATTAAAATGTACACATTTATATTGAGTTATTTGAAACTGAATCAGTTTTTACATCCCCAGAAAAGTAACAGGGTTGACAGATGAAATACTTTACAAATCTCCATTTCAAAACTGGAAACTACATGCATTTTAAGTCCATAACTAATGTATTATTTCTATCCCAGCAAATCTACATGTGTGATTTCTAATATCAGTAAATTTCCCCGGAAATGCATTTCAGAGTGTATACTGTATGTGTTCAAAAATGATATTTTATGTTATGTTTGTAATGCACTTACTGTGAAAACCCATTTCCAGAAGTGTGTTGGTGTGTGGTGAAGAGCTATAATATGCCATAATGACGTCATAAAACGTATAAAATAAGCTGTGATTTCAAGCTAAATTCATTTTGATTTAAATGTAGACATAATTACGTAAGTAACAGGGTTGACAGCCTATTTAAAATTGTAACAAAATTGAATTAAAAAAATTAAGAGGTAGATTTTCCCCATTGCTAATGTCATTTTCACCCCATCAGATCTGTGTGTGTGTATTCTGATCAGTGAGTAAACATTAAACAACGTGACTCTGAATGTGCATTTCAGAGTCTAGGCTATACAGTATGTGCGCAGAAATGTGTTTATTTTATTTGTGATCTGTGATGCATGGTGTTGTGCATATTGGATGTCCATATGTTCGGTATAAGTATGCAGTACTGAATTCATGTGTTTCTGGTGGTGTGTGTGTGAGTGTGTGTGTGTGTGTGTGTGTGTGTGTGTGTGTGTGTGTGTGCATGTGCATAAGGATGATTGGTTTATCGGAGCCAGAGGGGCCCCGCTGAGAGCGATCCAGCTGTCAGGTCAGAGTCTGAAAATTGGGAAGTCCATGTGACCACGTGTGCCCCCTCAAGCCTTCACAAACCTCGACATATGGAGCACTTAAAACATTCAGTCTACAGATATTACTCAAACTAATATATATACATCTATATTAATACACAGATATAACTAGTAACGGACGCACATGCTCACTATTGCAGTTCTGCAACGTTATATCATCACTGTTTTCAATGACCTTTCTGTGGTTACTCTTCTTATTAAAACAACACCTGTAGGAACGTAAGGGTTATAGACTTCATGTATCTATTAAATATACTATGACACAAGGTAACAGTCATTACCAAAATGACTGAAAAATGAGAAGCTAGTAGTGGGAAAAGCTACCGTTACTGGCATCACTGTATGGTGTCTAGAAGTTTACTGGTTATAGAATTCATTGTATGTTTTTATTCCAAGATACAGCCTGCAGTTTGACAGCTCTCTAATAGGATCTTGCTGACTCCACTGTCAGTACACATTTATGTCACCATCAATCTGTATTGGCCTATTTTACATCAACTATTAGGATTATGTAATGTGAAAATGGTTGCTGTGATAGAAGCAATTCATGATTTGTTCACACTAGCAGTTTTAAAAGAAACGTCTGTTACAGGAATTTTCCAGCGTGGTCTCATGAAAATATGTATAAATAGTACGCCAGATAAAAACGAAAACTTGTGGTATTGATATGCAAGGATGGATCGTTTGCACATATATGACACGCACAAGGTTTAAAGTTTTATGACTCGTACAGCACTTTAAATAGACCAATGATATGACACTCGATAATAACTTGAATCATTTTAATGAATCAGTTCACTAAAGATTAAAAATGATTCATTCAGCGATGTTACCAGATGCAGTTTTTGTCTTCAGATTGTTGTTTTGATACTCCCAAAAGTCTTCCATCGCATATGTGCTACTCAAACAACCGCGAGTTGATTTGACTGAATCGTTTTAAAGAATCGACTCAATAGAATGATTCATTGGGCATTACAGCGGTAGACACATTAGTCAACTAGCTTGCAGATCAACAGCATTTCAAGGAGAGAAGTAATTAGGTTTTATTGATGCTGAAGCGTCTTATTGACTCCATTGTTCATCTATGCACACCTCCCTTTGTCGCAGCGAGTGAGTTATGTACAGAAAGCCCTACTGGAGTTGAATCCATATAACGCTTTATTGAAAAAATTTAGGTATCTTGCCAAAACCATCACTCTGTGTTCCGTAAGGACATATTCAGATGAACAAAACGAACTAAATAAATGAGTTTTTTGGAGGTTTTTTTTAAATTCTTCAAATTCCTTTTAAACAACACATTGCTTTGTCGACAGTTAATTTCAGTTAATAGAAAAGGGAGTGAATCGATTCCTGATGATAAAATCTAGAGATCCCATCCTTGTCGTCCAGGTTTGCTGAGCGGCACATGTGAAGGTCATCTGCTTCCATTTATCTGTCTCCCGTGAAAAGAATACTTCAATACATACATTACAATAGTGGAGGACAAAAGCTGTAAATTCTAATAATGATAATAATGCATAAATATTAGACATTTTACATTATACAAATAATTGAATAATAAATAAATACATGAGTTAAATATTTAAAATTATATGTCCTTAAAATGTATATATGGAAACGTGACTGGTCTTCATTTCAGTATTTAATTTTATTGTATATTTGATTTAATACTTTTTTTTGTTGTTGTATTCATTCTAAATAGAAATTCAATGCAATTCATTTTCTGAAATGGACTTAAGAGTAAGGTGATTAACAGTCGAGTCGAGGCGATACGGATTGTGTCACAGCAGCTTTACAGGATTAAATAGAAAAATAGAGTAATAGTGTAAAAGACTTTTCTGTTGAAGTCCGTTTGTCATTGATTCAGTTCATCATCATCAATCTCAGTTCAGTTCAATTATTATTTGTGGAATCAAGGTTCATCAAGTGCAATCAAATATAATATAGCTGGGAGTTTAATAGTACTTAGGTTTTTATCAGGGTTAATGTTAACTCAAAAAGAAAATAAATAATTGTTAATTAAAAAATAAATGAAAAACTTTAATAGAAAAATATTTTCTTCAAATATTATGTATGTGCTTTTTATTTATTATGTGTATATATATATAAATAAACACACATACAGTATATATTTTGAAAATATTTACATATTTATATGATCATATTTTATATTATATACAAGTATATTTAATATATAAACATAGCATATTGTCCTAAATGTGTACATGCATGTTTTTAATTTATATATTTATTTATATTTCATTATATATACACACATAATTAGTATATAAAGTATACCCATATGTTATGTAGTAATAACTAATATATGTAAATAAATATACATATATGAACGTGTAAGCTGATTTCACTTCAGATGTTTTAGTTTGGTTTAAACTAACAGCATAAACTATTAGATTACATAAACATGAAAAAAAATCCGATAAAATTGCTGAAACTTAAAATTAAAGAGGAAACAGAAGATAACAGAATGTATTCTAATTCAAAATCGATGAAAATACAGCAGTTAAATAACACCGGCCGTCCTGAACGACCGCCTCTGCCAGTTTCCCACATGCTCTCTGTGACACGCTGGTGAAATACGGGGTCAGCTGTAAATCCCAGTGACCATATTGGCATCCGTGCTGGATTTATGACTAAAGGATTCTGGAATCCGAGCCCAGTTTGGAAGCGGAAGATCAGCTGGGTTCCAGTCATCGACACGTCTCTGTGGCTCAGGTGTGCCAACGCATCCGTCCACAATAAATCCCAATCAAGCCCGCGTGCTTGTGTTTTTCACGACGGTCGTGCACGCTAATAAACGAAATCAATCCAAAATCTCAGATGACTCACGCCATCGATCTGTTATTGACCGGCTGTCAGAGCCGAGCACAAACGGTTCGATTCGGACGCAAATGACTCGGCGGTGCTGTTTTTAATTTCTCAGGTATATCGCTCAGAGTCCTCGTCTAGCGGATGACGGATCTGCTAAAGGCAGTTGGATTTGATGAGTAGATTCTGGTGAGCGATCAGCTAAACGGTTACTACTGACCCCCCACCAGTCGTGCTGTTGTTAATTTGCTCTAATGGAAGGGATTCTGCCTCCTCAGCTGAGTGGTATTAAGCCCCTGGAGATCTCAGACACAAAGATGCTTCACCGCCATGCACCCTCTACTACTCTAGTGCTGTTCTGTCCTCTCTTACTCTACGTGAAGCGGGTTGTCTTTGTGTGGATGCTTACCTCCGATGTTCCCGGACCACATTCACGAAACACATCTACTGAGTAAATCTACTTCTACCAAATTTACACATTCAGTTCAGTCCGACACACACACATATGTATATATATATATATATATATATATATATATATATATATATATATATATATATATATATATATATATATATATATATATATATATATATATATATATATATGTATATGTGTGTGTGTGTGTGTGTGTGTGTGTGTGTGTGTGTGTGTGTGTGTGTGTGTGTGTGTGTGTGTGTGTGTGTGTGTGTGTGTGTCTGTAGGTAGCTGGTTCTGTATGGCTGTTATATTATATATACATTATAACATTCTGATTTATACTAATTTGTACATAATGTAATGTGGAATTTTGTAATATTTGTCATATTTTATAATATTGTAATATTAAAATTTTACCATTACAAATTAAAAGGATAATATGCTGTATTTTGCTCAGTATAATGTAAGGTAATATAATGTAATATGAAAAAAAGTAATAAAAGGGCACACACATGTATGTACATATACCTTTTGTGTTATTAAATATTTCAACAGAGTAATGTTAAATGTTAAACAGGGTAATATATAGACGGTATTTATAAAAAAAATCAATAATAATAATCATAATAAAATAGGCAATGTTATTATTATTATTAGTAGAAGTAGTATTGTTTTTGTTTATCATTATTATTATTATTATTGTTTGTTATTTCAGTGATATTAGTAAGTGATATAAAGAAAAGGTATTTTTTTGGTATTGTACATTGATAAGAATTCCATTTCAATTTTTTCACAATTAAAGTATAATTAAAATGACAAATACATGTGATTTGTGATTTGATGGACTTCATATACACCTTATTTCTGAACAGTAAGCTGTAGTCTGGCATCCGCTCAGCTGTAAGGCAAACCTGCCCTCTAGATATTGGCAGTGGTCATTTCAAAACCCACAGTATATTGGTGGACAGCTCCTAACAAGAGTACTGGCATGAACGCAGAGACGAGCATTTGGTGCACTGCAATTTCGCCTGAGGTTTGTCTGTGTGTGTGTGTGTGTGTGTGTGTGTGTGTGTGTGTGTGTGTGTGTGTGTGTGTGTGTGTGTGTGTGTGACGGACTTTGCTGCTGGACTCAAGCCACAGCCACGTTATTTCATTCACCCCATTGTCACGTCTTTGTTGATTTGATGTGGTGTGTCTTCAGCCTTTGATTGGGTCTGTGTGTAGGTGTCAGGGCGGTCAGCTCGTGTCGGGCCGGGCTTGTTTGTGCTGCGTTTCATGAGTGAGATCTGCATGGAGCTCCCACTGAGCCGCCATATGCTGCTGAGACTGGAGCGTCTCCTCATCCGGGCGAACCCGAACGACTGCACACTCCAAAACACACTCGCGCTTTAGATATTTCCCTCTCCTTTTAGCTTTTTGCAGTTAGTCCTTTTGAAGGACGTACACGTTTGCTTCAAGGTAAAACGCTCATTCTTCTTCTCAATGCACTCCTAGTCTCGTTTTTAGTCGTATTATTATTAACTCTTTTGATTTCAAATATAAGCAGCATAACCTGAAAGTACAATGAAAACACAGATGCATGGGTTGTGATGGTGCCCTGCACCCCTCCGAAGCTCGTTTCTGTGTGACTGGCGTAGTGTTTGTGGAGAGAGGTCATCGCAGCCGTCCTCCTGTAGAGGGCAGAGTTTTCCTATTCAAACAGGCAGAGAGATGTGACCTCACTGCTCAAGCTGTTCTCTGAGGGACGCTGGCTTATAGAACAGCATTAGTCTCACCTTCCTAAAGCAAGTTACGTAACAGAGCTTCTTCTCTGATAGCTGTGAAAGAGCACTACACTTTGTCGTGTATATATACTGTATATAGAGAGAGACTAACGGAGATTGCACTGTATTTATGATGAAGAGTTGTTAAGAGGTTATTCCACTCTAAAGGGATGTAAGCATCATTCATTCCTAAGGTGCATTCTGTATAGTTGCTAATGACAAAATATCATATAAAATCTACAATGTCGTTTTTTTTTTTTTGTGTTGGGGATAGTAATGCATGTTATATGATCAGATGACTTTTTGGTAAAATAAGGCATTATTATTATTATTATTAAGTTATATACGTGAACCTTTATGCCTTTATTCAGGCAGTAGAGAGCAGACAGGAATTCAGGCGGATTCGAACTCGGGTCGCCAAAGGTCAACCATGTGCGTTATTTTTCAGTTACAAGAAAAGTTACTTTTTCAAATAAGTACCGCCAGTTACATTGTTCTCCGTTTATTTACAGAAAGCTCCCTGCCCCCATGTTGAGATAAATCATGAGTATTTAAAGTAAAATAATACATTTACCAAAAATGTTAACTTTTTTTTATATTAAAAACATACAAGAAATCCCAGCCCAGAAAGTATCGCAAAAAAAGTATCGAACGCATTACTTTTTGTGATAAAATTAGTGGTAACTACTTTTTTTCGGGTGTTGTTAACTAGTTTCTAGGCGTTCTAAGCGGTCGTGAGCATGTTCTGGTTGGTCGCTAAGTTGTTGTTGTGTGTTGTTAGCTAGTTACTCTGTGTTCCAAACGGTGAGTGTCTTCTTGAAGGTTGCTAAGTATTCTGAGTGTTGTTAGACAGCTATTATCTGGTTGTGAGTGTTTTCTTGGTTGTCGCTAATTTTTTGGGGGTGTTCTTCACCATTTATTAGTATCTAGACATTCTAAGCGGTTGTGAGTGTGTTCTCGTTGGTTGCTAGGTTTTTCTGGGTGTTGTTGTGTTGTTAGTTTGTTACAAGGTGCTGTAAATGATTGTGAGAGTGTTCTAGGTGGTTGTTAAGGTATTCTGAGTGTTGTTAGATTGTTATTATGTGGTCAAAGTGGTTGTGAGTGTTTTCTTGGTTGCTGCCAATTTTTTTCTGGTGTTGTTAACTAGTCACTAGGCATTCTAAGCGGTTGTGAGTGTGTTCTTTGTGGTTGCTAAGGTATTCAGGGATTTGTTAGCCAGCTAAGTGGTTATGCGCATGTTCTTGATGGTCGCTAAGGTATTCTAGGTGTTGTTTGCCGGTTATGAGGTGTTGTAAGCTGTTGTGAGCATGTTCTTGGTGGTCACTAAGGTCTTCTGGGTGTTGCTGAGTGTTGTTAGCTAGCTTATTGTGTGTTTTAAATGGTTGTATTTTCTTTTGTATATTGCTAAGGTATCCTGGATGTTGTTTTGTGTTGTTTGGTTGCTATGGTGTTATGGCTGGTTGTTGAGTTCTTGGGGATTTATAGGGTGTCTTGGGTGGTTGTTTGGGTGATCTAGGTAACGTATAGCTTGTTTTGCTAGCTGGAAAATACAGTTGCTAGGATGTACTGGCTGGTTGCTAGGGTGTTGTTACCTGTTTGCTTGGGTGTTCTGAGTAATTGCTGCAATCTCTACAGTGATCTAGCTGGTTGCTTCGGTGATCTGTTGCTAGGGTGTTCTGGATAATTGGTCCTATCTCTAGTTTTATGGTTGGTTGTTATGTTGATATTAGGGGTTTCTAGGGCGTTCTGTGTGGTTGCTGGGGTGTTCTGTGTAATTACTAGTATGTTGCTAGGGTTTACTGGCTGGTTGTTATGGCGTTCTGGGTGGTTGCTCCTTTCTCTACAGTTTTCTGGCTGGCTATTAGGATAATATTAGAAGTTTTGGATGATTGGTTGCTAAGATGTTGCTATGTGGTTGCTAGGGTGTTCTAGCTGCTATAGGCGTCTCTGTAATACAATGCTTTCTAGATGTTCCTCCTCCATCAGCAAGATTTTTTTTTTCCCATGACATCAAGCCTTTTTATGTTTTCCACGCATGCCATTTCTGAAAAGGCAAGGTCGTCCTTTACTGTCACTCCGATAGATGTTCATACGAAGGACATTCATGGCCGTATAGGAAAGCATCATTCTTGTTTATGGGCTTGATGAAAACAACTTAAAGCGATTGCGGACTTGAGCCTGTAATTGCTCCGCTTCGATTCAATCTCCAACCTGAAATTCCAGATGATCTATGGAATGACGCGTTTTCTTTTCAGTTATATGCACTTGAATACGTAATTTGTGAGTAAGGACATGACAGGAGGCATTTTCTTGGAATGGGACGTAAGAGACATTTTTAATGCACCTGTCACTCTTTGAAGAATGACTCACTCTGTGTTTACCGCTGCCCTCTGGTGACTAACGTAACCCTGTCGGACGCACACATATATACTTGGCTTCTCATCTCTGGATGGAGTCTGGAACATGTAGACCTTCTCCTTAACCCTCAATGAGAAACACATGGGAATTCAGTGGAATTGATTGGCGACGTAGAGGAGATTTATTACATTGTTGTGTGTGTGTGTGTTTTTTTTTTTGCGCAGTGCGGTAGATTAGCTCCCGGCTGATTTCTCTTCCTTCACCTCTGCGCTTTTACCCCCAACTACCCCCCACGGAGCCGACCGATAGGAGCTTCTTTGCTCCGCCTTTGCCATATTTGTTAATTGTTTTCCTTCACAATCCTCTTAATGGCACCGAGAGTGTGCGTCAAACAAGATGCTGTAAAATCCATCGGTACTTCGTTTGCTGGAAGCATGAGAAATTTGTCGAGATTATAGATGTGTTGAGTGAAGAGTCTGCTGTTGGAAAGACCAACTTGATGTGTTTTAGATGCTGGCAGGGGCACAAATATCCATTTGTCCGGGACTTTGTAACATAAACTTAAGCCAGTTATAAAAAAACCCCACCTACAAACATAAGAGGTTAAAGTAGTTTCAGGGGGGACACTGCAGGCAGAAGCCTTGTTTTTACATGCACCTCTCAAATTTGAGTTTTTGGGTTTTTCAGGTTTTTCGTGAAATCTATTTTCTAGTGGAAAATATTTTTTCTAGACTAGTTGAAAGAAAACATCTAAAAGACAACGATAAGTGTTTGTTGGATAGCACTTTCTCTGTTTCAAAAATTGTGCATATTTCATTAAATAATGCCTCATTTGCATATTTTAGAAAACTTATCAGGCAAAAAATGTTTGCAATTATCAATGTAATCAAAGTAAGGTGATAACTGTTAGTTTTTTTTACCCTATTCACCTGCAGTGTCTCTTAAGTGGCCTGTAAGCCCTTTAAGCATTTTGTGTATCATATTAATATTATGAACGTTACCATGTTATCATTTACGTGCAGTTGTTAATATTATTTTTTACATTGTATTAGGATGTGTAAATAAATAAGAATAAAATACAAGGAATAAACGTATGTAGCATATTGAATATAAATATTGTATATTATTAATATATTATTATTATTTAAAACTTTTTTAAACGTGTGTGGGTGTGTGTTTTATTATATAAAAATATTTTACAGACTGTGCATGATTGCTAATATTTTACCATTTATTATTATATTATATTATATTATTCTGGCCCAAATGCTATTCTTATTTAAACAATTTTAATACAATTTATAATATAATGTGTATGTATGCTGAATTGAGATTGATTTGATTTATTTATTTACTGGAAAGTTAGGTACATTTTCATCACGGCATCGTGTCTTAATAACAGTTTGTAAAAAGTTATTATAAAAAATGCCAGGCTCATGTCTTAAAGTTTGCCAACAAATCCCTCGAGCTCACTTGTACGTTCTGCTTCATTTTCAATGTTATGTCTTTAAAATATTCAGTATTGCATATGGATGGAGGGAAGCATGGAGCCTTGGACCAAAGTCAGCACACTTTCCTCAGTGTCTGCAGAACAGAAAAGCTGCCGCAATTTAAATGAGCTTCCAGTTTGTCGCAGAACAAGCTACAGGCATCTAGCTGGGATGTGCTAAAGGTTATTGTTTTTGTGTAACTATTGTACACTTTTTTGCTAGTACTTGTGGTTATAGAGCACGCCAAAATATGATTCTTTCATGTGGCGCCCCCTTCAGCTTCACCAGAAAGTCCAGTTTAGTTTTTTTCTGATTCGAGGCCAGCACCTACCAGAACGAACTAACTTCAAGAAGCATAGAAATTAATTATATGCCGCCACATCAAAGCGTCTATGTTATCAGAATCACCACGAGGGAGCTAGAGACCGCGTTTTAGCTGTATATCCGTCCTCCAGATCCCTTCGTGCCAGCTTTATCTCCAGCATCCATTGTTTCTCATCTCCCTACCATTTATGAAAAGCTATTGTGTTTACCCAGACTTCCCAGGCTGCCTGGAAGCCGAAGCGACGTGAACGGTATCTCGGAAGGATTATTACTGGTTGGAGGATATGATCTGAACAATGTGCGTTTAAATCGTTTGGCCCCCAGCTCATGAGGCTAATTAAAAGTGCTTAATTAATCTACTGTCACCCTCTGTAGGGTGATGCATTTGAGTCTCGAGCTAACACTGCTAACTCTAACACTGTGTTTAACACTGAACGCCGTGTTTAATTGAGATTTCACTGATTACAATTAGTGTTATTTTTTATTAAAGTTTGGATCACTTCAAACTGGCTTTTTTTTTTTTTTTTTTTTATATTAGTCATTGTTAGTAATTGCTTTTTATTCATATACACTTTTTTTTACTTTAGATTTTTTTTATATTGCTAGTTTTAGTTTTTGTGTATTTACAGGTGCTAATTGTGTAGCTAAAACTTATATTTTATTAAAATAAGTGTTTAGTATTGTTTCTAAAATATTATAGGTTTTACTAATATTTTTTAAACTAGCTTTGTTTTATATTTCAGTTTTCATAAAAATTGTAGGTACACTTTTAATCGTTTTGTTTGTTTTTGTTAGTTTATAATTTTAAATATTACTGTTTGATTCATTTAAAATTGAGTTTAAGATTTAGAACTGGATTGTTCAGATTCAGCTTAAACTTAAGTTTATTTGTATATTTTCCAGTATTACTATTTGTAAAATACATTTTTATATATATATATATATATATATATATATTAATATTTTGGATGAGCTTTATATTTGTATCTATCCTTCTTTTAATTTAAGTGCTTGAACTTAAGTTTATTATTATTTAATCATTCATAATTCAGTCTTTCACATTAATAATTCAGAGTTTCACTTTAATAATTCAGTGCTATTTCAGTATTACTATTTGTGAAATATATATACAAATAATTAGTATTAATATTTTGAATAAATAAATTTTCCATTTTCATTTCGTATTTTAGCTTACTTTTTAGTACTTTTATGTCATTTTGTCATTTTATTAGGGTAGATTTTATATTACAATTTAAGGTTTCATTTTTATTTTTCATTTTAGAAAATACTTTTTATTTGGTATTACTTAGTAGTTTTTGTGCTAATTTTAGATTTTCTAGTTTGTCATATACTATTTGTGTTTTGCATAGTTTTAGTTTTTAGTTAACATTAACGAGCTTTAATAAAACCGCTCTATATTTAACCCGAATGCACTCATACTGAGACATGCGAGGATGGTGCACTATATAGTGAGCAAGCAGTATGTGAAGTGTGATTTCAGACAGGTATAGGTACAGTTCGGAAATCAAATCCGGTGTATTCCCATCCATCAAACTTTCCGCCCATGCTTTCTGAAGCGTTTTTAAATCGGTACAGTTCAACCTTCAACATTGGTGTCATCCGGATCTCCATGCAGGCCTCCTCAAAGTCGGAGTACGTTTGCTCTCCTCTCAGTCTTTCGGACAGCAGACTGCTCGGCGGGTTCGGAGTCTATTTATGCTAGAAAAGGAGACAGAAAGAAGTGGATGCCGACGCATAGATTCATCTGCTTTAAAAGTCACCGCGCTTGTCATCCAGTGCTGCATCTTCAGCCTGATTCTACCGACCTGAGCTGTTTAGATCAGACGTCGAGGAAATCCTCTGAAAGGCCAACGGACCGCCTGCGTCAATAGCAGAATCGTCCAGTATTTATTTCCTGTAGATCGTGGGTGTAAGACAAACCCGGAAACGAGCTGATGGAAAGAAGATCCCCGGTGGAATTGGGGCTAAAAATAATAATAATGGCTAAATCATTCCCCTTTGAGCTATCGACAGGCCAGTAAGCACAAAATGAGTCTTCTCCAGATCAATTGCTTAATTGCTTTACAGAGTAGCTGCCGTATAGGAGCTGACGGGACAAAATTCTGTCTAGTAAGACCTGCTTGTCCAATACCGGTGAAAACACAAATCGAAAAGGGGCAAAAATCGAGTGCGTAAACTTCATTAGTTACCCTCTGCTTTGACTAGACGTTTCTAAAATATTGACGTTTCTCTGAGTCTTAATGAATGGATGGAAACAAGCAAATAAACCACGGAAGATATACGCACAAAAAAGTGTGTTTTGAACCATTTAAAGCTCCTCAAGTGGGCTTCGACAGTGTCTTAAGGCATCAGAAGCATACATGCTGCCTTCTAAGATGTGTACACTTACAGAAGCTAGCCGTGGTTTTATTATAGTAAAAGTGTTGTGACGTTTTTTTTGGTGTATTGATTATCATTTGTATAATTAGCCACCGTTTTGCCACAGTTTTAAACTGGTCGGTGTAGCAGGATCACTTATAGTAAACCGTGCTTTTATTTGTAGCAAAACCATATAGTTATTTCTCCTAAGGGCAGGATGGCTTTCAGCCCAATCGGAAGGCATGCTGTAGGATGAAAGCATAAACGAGCATTGTTCGACGAGTTTCTGTATATAGCGTCATTAGCTTAGCAGTATGCTAACATCAGGCTCTGTGGGAATGAATGTGAGTAAAGGTAAACTTTGCAGGTTGAAAATGTGTGAGGAACCGCTCAAACAAAAGTCAAGATTTGAAGTCTTTGTGGGGAAACCTTTTCACCCTAAAGTGGAATTCCCAATTGCTTGGATGTTGAAATTATTTGCCAGACTGTTTTATGTAGGTGCAACTTGACTTCTGGATGCTAAAAGTTTTTTTTTCCTAAAGGACTGCCTTTGTAAGAAAGCAACCTATGCAGACAGCAAAGTAGTTTAAGGTTTTGCAATAGACATATTAACTCAGATGTAGCCTAGGCTGTACATTTTAAGCATATGCTTCATTTTAGCTAACGTATGGGGACTACTTACGTTTTCAGAGAGTATATCTTATATTATGAATTTTTATTAAGCGTTTTTTCTTACCCCGTTGACTAATCGATTTGATTGTGTTTCTACCAATTGAATGAGGTTTGGGCGTAAAAAAGACGACCAAAACTCTTATAAATGCAATGAAAATAATAAACTCATAATTAATACACTCTCCGAAATCAGGTTTTATTACCGTACACACATTAAGCTTTTATCTAGGATATTTAGCTTTTACTGGAAAAATAGGACGAAAATGTGGTTATAATTAGAAACGATTCCATTTTTTATATCACTTGGGATGTCTGCTCAGTCAAAAACAAGTTACTTAAAAATGAGTCCGTTCTTAATTAGCTGTCTGACCTGAGATGACATTAGCAATCACTACCCAGGCCGACGTTTTCTTGAAACAACCTCATTTCCGCTGTTAGTCACTTCGCTCGGGCCGCCTTCAGGTACACACGGAGAGGCTGGGTTTTGTAAAATCCTGGATTTCTTTTCCCAAACGCTTCCCCAGAGGCTTTTGCTTACTAGACTGTTTTGCGCTTCTGTTTGGTGATTCAGAGCAGCTCAGGGCCGAGCGCCGTAATAGACTTGAGAAGCGCCCAGTAAATGTGACTCACTTTCCATCGTCTTATTGACTCATTCACTGCGCTCTTTTCAGTTTCGTTAACACATCGAAGGATGTTTCGCTGTTGTGGTTGTGCCGAACGGATAAATCCATGCGTTTGAGCCCGATATCATACAATATCCTCCTCTGTGAGGGCGAGAAGGAGCCCAAATCTGTGCGGTAAAGACTTTTAGCTTTCACAAAACCCTTTAATAAAACGCCAAAGGCATCGAATTAAATTAAATAACACCATAAATGCCATCTATAACGCAACCCCGCAGGAAAGGTTGTGACAGCCACTTTGTGCTTTATTGCTCTCAAGCTTCACTGAACAATATCATCATCCAGACACTTAACTTCAAATGCTTCGTATAGCAGACAGCGCACATTTCCGCCGTATAGTCCGAGTATATGATGTATAAACCTTAAAGGGATATTTCATCCAAAAATGAAAATCGCTCCATAATTTACTCACCCTCAAGCCATTCTCGGCGTCGTAAGACTTTCTCGTTACAGACACATCCGATCTGTCCTGGCTCTTCCCAGCTTTAAAATGGCGAGTGAATTTCCATTTTGGAGTCCGATAAAGCGCGTCTATCCATTACAGAAAAGCTCTGGGAGGTTAACAACAGCCCGAAGTGAAACGATGCGTCCGTGTAGGATATATTTCATTTAAAAAGTATTTAATTTACCTCAGGCAAGTCATCAGTGTCTACAGCTCATTGGTTCGCTGGAAAAATGAAGTCTAGAGAAGAGCTTTTCGCGAGACATTACACCATATGCTCATGATATTTTACTTTAGCTGCTCGTTATGTCTTATTTGTTTAATGCACGCTCAAATTAGTGGCGTCAAATGATTAATCGCGAAATTGCGTAACGTGTGCATATTTATTACGTATATATGAATACGAACACATGCATGTGTTTTTAAATTGTTTACGTAGCAAATGTATTTTTGTATAATATAAAGTATAAGACTACGATTATATAAATGTATAAACATTCTCAAAATATATACAGTGTGTGTGTATTTACATATACACAGTACACGTACATATATAATGTAAATAACTTTTATTTTGGATGCGATTAATGGTTCGACAGCGCAGCACAGGACACAAGGAGCCGAGTTTCTGCTGTGTCTTTTGTTTAATTACAGCGCATCACAGCACTATAGTTGTTCATTGTGTTCGTGTGACCTTGTCCCACCCTGATAAAAGTCAAGCCCCCCCTCCCTCCCTCTCCCTCGCTGGATCTCTCTGTCCTCCCTGGTGGAAACGGCACGAGACCATCTTCTCTCTGCAGCTTTACAGGCCGCCACTGGGGAGAGAGGTTCGTTAGAGAGGAGACAGGCCAGCAGGGATTTGTAAGGGTCACAACCGCCCTCTTACGCTGAATGTGCTTACATTAGTGGAGGGTGAGCGCGAGTCTGCAAACTGTCCTTTAGCTTTAATGTACAATATGTAATAATATCTTGGCAGAGGTTTTAAAACTACAGATGTATTTGGAAGTCATGTGAAATTTGCAACACACTCTCGTGGCAGTTCGGTACACTTTTGGCATATTTGTGGCTAATTCTTATGATCGCATTCATATGTTTTGACTAATGTCCTCAGAACTTCTATGATTTTCCAGCAGCACTGATAGAACGTTATCTTTAATCACATTCTCAAAATGTTGGTGAAGTCCGTTTATTGTTTGTAGTTTAGCTCTGGCGTGCTCGGCGTTGATGGCTGAAACGAATGCATCACTGTGTGTATGATACGGAATTGAGAGGATTAGCAATATCTGCATGATCTTGCTTTAGTTCATAATTCAGAATCATCATAATGCAACGTGTCTAACAGAAAATAATGTAGTAGGCACAACCATTTAATTGTAATAACTATATTTGCATGCAATACTAATAAAAAAATATGAAATATTGTTATGTTATTATATAGTATAATACAATATAATAGTGATTTAATATCTACTGTAGATTTTTTGGAGTGTACTGTGTATGCTTATTATGCATATAAATTTACACATTCATGTAATATATACATTTATATGCAAATATATATATATATATATATATATATATATATATATGTATATGTGTGTATATATATGTGTATATGTATATATTTTTATATTTATATATAAAATACATGAAAATCACACTCATACATAAATATAAATATATACATATATTTATATATATTTGTATTTTTGTATATTTCTATATACATAATAAATATACACGGTACACACGCATATATAAACAAACTTTTATTTTGGATGCAATAAATGGTTTGAAAGCCCGATTTAATAAATTTAATTAAATATAAACCACAACAACAAAAAAGTATTACAAATTTAGTTTTGTGTCTGTTAATATTTACATAATAAAGATAAGCAACGTAAATGTATTATTTATTCATTAATTCACTATTTATAATGTATTACCCAGGAATGATATTCATGCATAAACAGTACATTCAGCGGCATCTAAAGTTTAGATAAATAAAATCCGCCTGCCGATGGGTTAGTTTTTCCAGTACTTTCTGTAGCTTCTACTCTTTTGGACATCTCTGTTTGTCACTCAGGAGGACTAGCACATGTCAGGGCCCTCAGGAGCCGCTCTGGATGGCAGGTTAGGTAATAAGCGCTCCTCTCATTCTCTTGATTAAGTCGGTGTCCTTCACAGCCTCCTCCTGGACGTTCACTACATGCTACGTCTTTTTTTCTCGTGTTTGCGGTTAATGATAATGACATGCCAGCTAGATCCCAGCAGCAGCAGCCCTGCGCCGCTCTGAACACTGTACGGCTCGTATTAGTTTTCAGATGTATCATATTTACTAATCACGTTTTATATGCCTTATTAGTGGTTTTATGGTGCTGTAAATCCGTTCCGCTCTGCCCGAAGGATGCAGCAGCTGAAGTGTGCATTCTGGAGAGCTGACTGCGGTGCCACGCGGAGACACAGGTGTCAAGGGCGATTCATCGCGCTCGCTTGCCTTGTTTTTGCAGAGATGTGTCAGGCAGGCTGACTGGGCATCGCTGCCGTTTGGAGCCCAGCGTGAAGAAGTGTGAGGTCTGTCTCTGTGACCGCAGCTGTACAGACCAGCAGAGGACACCGGGGAGCTGTAGGGGGCGCTGTCTGCAACCGACCGCACTGGAGGGCAGTGGACGGATCTGTGCTCGGTGCTTTGGTCCGGGTGCAGAAGAAAAAAAAAAAACATCAACACACGCGGGGCTGCAACGCCTGGTTTAAAAGAGAACGAGTGAAAGGAGTGAAAGGAGTGCGTATCGATCATTTGAGGAGAGGAGTACCCCGAGGTGGTCTGTGCCTCTCTTTCCTGGCTGCTGCTGCTGCAGATAACATCTTAAGTGGAGGGCTGCTCCGTGAGAGCAGAGAGAATCACAGGAAGTTGTCGGAGTAAAGCAGGCGCTGAGTGAGGCTTTCCTGTGAGAGTCACACAGATTCAGACTTACTCATACATATACACTTCTGTTATGAAGAGGTATTAAAGTAAAGATCTATCTATCTGTCTTTCTGCATCTATCCATCATCTGTTTATCTATCTATCTATCATGTTTATCTATCCATCATCTGTTTATCTATCTATCTGTCTTTCTGCATCATCTATCTATCATCTATCTATCTATCTATCTATCTCTCTATCTATCTATCATCTGTTTATCTATCTATATCTATCATCTGTTTATCTATCTATCTATATCTATCTATCATCTGTTTATCTATCTATCTATATCTATCTATCATCTGTTTATCTATCTATCTATATCTATCTATCATCTGTTTATCTATCTATCATCTGTTTATCTATCTCTCTTTATCTATCTATCTATATCTATCTATCATCTGTTTATCTACCCATCATCTGTTTATCTATCTATCTGTCTTTCTGCATCTATCTATCTATCTATCTATCATCTGTTTATCTATCTTTCTGCATCTCTCTATCTCTCTATCTATCATCTGTTTATCTATCTTTCTGCATCTCTCTATCTCTCTATCTATATCATCTGTTTATCTATCTATCTATCTATCTATCTATCTATCTATCTATCTATCTATCTATCAATCTATTTATCTATCTATCTATCTATCTATCTATCTATCTATCTATCTATCTATCTATCTATCTATCTATCTATCGTACAGTGACAAAAAGTCTTGTTTTTGGTCTGTACGGTTTGCTGGATTCCCGCACAATGCCGTGCTCTAATAACCCCGCGCATTCACAAAACCCAGTTCACGAAAGAAAAAAAGAAATCCCTTCACCTCGACGTCTTTTTATAACGCCACGGCGAAGTGGAACATCCCATACAGGGACGCTGCCGCCGTGCCCCGCTCTCTCTCCCGCCGCCACCCCCGGAGAGATGCAGTGGAAATGTCCAGCAGACAGACATGTCACTGCCGCGCCGCCGAGAGGAGAGAGACGAGAGCGGAGCGGAGCCGCTGCCATTGCGGTGAGTCTGCTGCACGGGGCTGAACGCGACATCCCGCAGGTGTGCGACACACCTCTCCGCGGATCTACTCGGCGGGGCCGCTCTGAACACACCCGGTCCTCGCGGGACGGACGCGTCACGTTCAGAGATTTTGTGAATTGCAATCGCTTCATCAGCAATAAGAGGAGATCGCTGGCGGTACATGGCGAACTTTACGCTCATCTGACATGTTGCCGCTCATCTTTAGAAGAGACCGCAACACGCTTTAACCCGACACGCGGACCAGAGGGGGGAAAAACGCGGATTTTATCTCTTCTGGGTTGAGCAAGCCCGTATAACCCTGTTTTTTTTATTTATTTCTTTGAGGCGACAACATTTAGCCTCAACTTGCTTCAGCGAGAGCAGCTAAAGGAACAAAATGTCTGCCCGGGCTGCCTCTAACAAGGTTTGTGCTGTTTTAATAACGTTTTGCGCGCAATGTCAGCGGCTGTTGGAGCTAAAATATGAACTATGATTAAAGCAGAGCTTAAAATGCGTGCGATAGATGCCCGGGGTCATAAATGTGTGCGCGCGTTTAGCCTCGGCTAACGGAGATTCCTCAACTTATGCTAACACGCTAACGCTAGCCGATAGTTTACGGGTTTAATTTAGCACACGACGCTTTAGTTAGCCTTTTAACCTTTGTGTTATAACCGCAAACCCTCTTGTTTTGTTATTTAGAGTTTCGTGTTTTAAATGGACCACGTTTGTTTGCGTGACAGTGACATAAATATGCGGTTACGTGCTTAGCTGAAGTGGTTTCCAAAGTCTGTTGGGTTTCGCGGAGCTTTGTAAATGTTGGATCTTAAACGTTTCTTAACGATCATTTTCAGCATCATCTCGGCTTTTAAACGAACGGCTGACAACGACAGCGCCGTGAGGTACGATAAAAGATAAAATATGCCAGGGAAGGGAAAGCGCTTATGTAAAAATCTCCTTAAGCGGTTATAAAATGCGTTATGTAAAATTTCGCTGTATTTCAGGATTTACGCGTTTCAGTGTGTTTTGTAACCGCTCTCAAGCGCGCGTGCGAGCTGATATTTATTGATGGTGTCGAAAGTGCGCGTTTGAACGCGTCCCGTAGCAAACGGACACAGCTGATGACAGGGATGATGGATACCAAACTCCTCAGGTGATGTGTTTGGGTTTATTTTAGCTCCGCTTGAAGTTATTGTGTCAGCTTTCACTGAAGGCCCATAGAAACCGTAAACGAGTCGAGCTGTCACACTGATACAGTTTCTGTTGGGCGGGTCTTTCCATTGACACCTGTTGAAGCCCCGCCCCCAACAGGTGAGCTCGGTGAAACAGGTGGAACATCTCAGGAATGTGACTCTCCAGCCCTTCCTGCCTGGCATGAGTCACGCTTTCTTCTCTGTGATGTTTGGTTAAGCCGGGTAGCATTAACCTGTTTGACCGGATCAACAGACAGGGCATAATATACTACAATTTTTTTCATGATGCGTATCATAACTTATGATTTGACATACTCTTAAAAAAAAAAAAAAATCAGTAGTGTTACTACTGTGTAGATGTAAGCAAGCAGGATGATTTTTTTTTTCTTCATGCATATGCAAATAGTGGTTGACCATGAGCCGTTATTTATGTGTTTTATTAGGCATGTACATTTTAAATTATTTATTATTTTTATGTAGTAATATATGTAATAAGCGAGTGTGTTTAAAACAATTTAAATATAGAAGGGGATTTAATATTATTACTTTTAATATATTAAATTATTCACAAGTTTTTTTCTTGCATAATTACACAACACACATATTATGTATATATATATATAAATATGCCCACATACAGTATATATTTTAAATGTATTTACAAGTATATATTAATATTCATGTAATTGATATCAAACGTTTAATATATAAACGTGACATTTTTCTGAAATTTAAACATGCATGTGTGTGTGTAATTTATATAGAGATAATAAATGTACACAACAGCACATTCTGGACAAAAAACAATATGCCTTTTATGTTTGAATTTTTAATGTCTGGATTCTTAAAATTTTTATTTTACAACAATAACAACAAAACATGTATTTTATCCCAGTTAACTTTTTTTTTATCTATATAACTGATTTGATTTGATTGTTTTTTTTTTTTTGCCAATTTTTTCTTACTGGCCCTGAAACTATATTTTTCACGATTACATTTGAATATTAGTGTAAAAATATTGAGCTGTTTTCCTAACCACAGAAAGTTTTTTTTTTTAAATACAATTTTTATTCGATTTATTTTTACAATTTAGGTTTTTTTTTTTTTTTACTTTTTTGTTAAAGTTTTTTTGTTGTATTTAATGTAATTAATGTATTTATTTGTTGTTCACATTCTCAGGGGTCAGACTATCTTTTGCCTCGCGTTGCATTCACAAAAAAAGGTGCTCGCTCACTGACCAGCAAGTCCATTATTCCTTCGCCAAAGGCAATTTTAATGCATGCTTGGTGTTTGTTGAGTATTAATTTTTGACCGCGGTTGTCAGACTTGTTTTGAAAGTTAATAACAGCACAGAACAGATGCAGGGAAAAGGGATCGTGCTGTAGTTTGCGTTGTGTGCTAATTCTTCTCCGTCTCATGGCCTGTGACTTTGGGCCGGTCGTTTCACTGGTCAAGTCTCAGTAATCCTGTTGGTCTAATCGCTTCATGAGATCAAAGGCAGAACCACAACACGATTTCCCGTCTAGCCTAAATGGGGGATTTTGTTTGTGCCTCGCTCGATGCCCTTTCTTGGTAAAAACACCGGCCCATTCCCCCTGGCCTACACTGCAAGTTAAATGAAGCTTTAGATGTAGACTTGTTAGGGTAATGCAGTTGGGCACTCGGGCGCCTGGACCCTGACTTCTTTACGAGTCGCTCAAGGTATCTGGATGGACGCTGGGCAACTTTACAGTGGCCTTGATTTCTGTCTGATAAAATCTGTTTTTAGGGAAATAAATCCACCTCCCGTCATTATCGTTAATGGAGGCCAGTGATTTTAATCTGTGTTTAATGTATACAGATGTTTTGGCTGCTTCCTTTCGTAGTTATTCTTGGGTGGCTGGTTTTGGTTTGTGCTGTCTTATGTAAATCCAGACTTTATAAAATTACTTGTTTTCCCATACAGATAAGAAAAAGAAGTATGTTTATTGTGTATAGAGGCCTGCACGTGCGCACAATTTACTAATTCCTTAAATGTTTAAATCGTAAGCACGGTTTAGCAAATCAAGAAAACGAATCAGTTAATCGTGTGCGCAATTTATAAATTGAGGGAACGAAACAGTAGCCCAAGTCGTGCACGATATAGCTTACCATTTTTTTTATTTTTCCCTGCATGTCATGTGAAGGATACCATAATTGTGAAAGAACTACACTTAAAATAATATCACTAATAATTTAGCAAATTTCTTTTTGCCGCTGATAATTATATTACACTTTTTAAATAGAAATAATAATAATAAACATGTTTTATAATATTGTACCCCCCCTGCATTTTTTGTGTGCAATATTTTGTATTTTAATCATTTCTTTTGCTTCAGTATGATACAATAACAACAAGAATATCAATGCATTTTACTTCATTTTGTATCGCACTTGTTGTATTTCTTGAGTTCTGATATTTAGCTTCCTTTGTGTTTTATCAGTTTTCAGGAGGGCGATTTATTTATTTTTTTTGGCCGAGGTTTTTTCCAAAAGTCTTTAACCTACTGGTGTACATATCTTAGCCCCTTTTTGAAGATAGCTTTCTTTCTTTACTTTTTCTTTTTCCTGGGAAGATTCTGGAAAGCTTACAGTGAGAAAGAGAGGAAGACGTCTCCGTTACAGTGTTTCTCTGTCGTTTGTTCATTAGTTAGTGTTTACAGTGAGAGTTGTTGGCATGGTGATTTCTCTTTCCAGCACCCTTCACCCGTTTGTTTAATCTTGTAAAAGAATGTGAAAGCCGTCCTTCACAGCAGCGGTGGGCAAATCCAGGGTTTGGCTGAGGGCACAACCAGAAATTGCTCCATAACTGTCCGCCATTGGTCAGCAAACATAGTCCCGTCCCTAAACTCAAGCCGTTAGTTGACACTTCAGCTTTGACTTATTTACTCCCAATTCTCTACATAACTACGTCAATCTGGAACTTCCTTCTGTTAATCGGCCATTTAGAAGCAATTATTGGTCAATGCAGATACTCTGGAAACGGTCAATTAACCGTTCACTCATTTAATTGAGAACATTTGTCTGGCTGAGTGTTTTTCTTTGGGATTTCGAGCGTTTCTGGTGTGCATGTGGTGTTTAGCTCGCATTTGTGTCCTGGGTCGTTCTGTATAATGATGCATTTGATACGTGGGATTGAAGGGATCAAGGTCAAAGATAGAGGCCAGAGCTCTGTCTCACTCTTCTGTGTGTCAGGTGACCTGCTTTTCTGTGAAACTTGGACGTGGCGTATTCTCTCTCGTGGATCAAGGGATTATTTAGCGTTTGTGGGTTGGACACTGACCCAGTACTTCTGCATGGAAGGCTGTAAGATGCGAGTGGGGTTTGTTGGGGTTTGTTGAGAACGTATAACGAGCAGGGTATCATTAGCACTCAGATTAGTAGTACAATGCTTGGAAATGGAAAACAAGTAGTGGCTTTAGAGAAAAATAACAGTTGATGATGAATAAATACTATGTCGATTGGACAGAACAGAGACGTTGAGATGAAAGTGCCTTATGTCTTTGCGTTCTTTATGCGCTTATAAACATAATCAGCGTGAATTTTCCCTTTAGGACTGTGTGTTTAGTTAAAAATAGTTCAGCTTTTGTTATGCAGCATGCCGTGTTAATTTAATTTTTTTTTCATATCAAGCATTTACAGTAGCAAATAAAAGATGCTGTATGCAAGTGAAAACTGTTATATTTTTGATTATGTCTGCAGTAGCACCACTCCTGGCTATTCTAAAAATGATATTGCGATTATAAATTGTTTTCTGATGCATGCAGGAAACCAAGCTTTCATAGCTATAATAATCAGCTTTTTATATTCGCATTATTGATTTTGTTCTGTTTAAAATTTAAATAATTTAAACTGTTGCTATAAACTGCTATATATTATTAAAAATTTAAAAAAATATATATTTTTATCAAATACCGTTTGTACTTTATATGCTTATATCCTTTCATAATTTTCTTAAAGGTCAAATGAAAGGTCAGAGCAGATATTTTTGTCGTTGTATTCTTAACCATTAAAACTTACCAGTGCAGAAGTTCCATTGAATGTTTTATTTTCAGAAGGCTGGGAAATCTGTGCTTCCTCTCCTCAACGTGACAGTGGATATTGCAGAGGGTTTTTTAAAACAGAGAATGATACACATTACTATCCCTGGAGCACAATATCATTACATTTTCACTCCAGCCAGAAATAGATGTGCTGAGACACCGCATTTAAAAATAGCACTGTCAGAACGTGGAGGCTTCGACTGATGTTGCTAAACTGAGTTTATATTGCATCTGAGTGTATTTGAAAGAAGCAACTCATGCGTGACTTCATGGAGCACTTAGCATCACAGCGTCCGATGGACCGAGCGATCAGAAAATCAGGCAGTGGCTTTGTTTAGTGTTGAAAGCATGTTAACGGTACTTAAGTACAGTACCGGGACAATTTTGCGCAAACTAGTTCCCTTTTAAAGGGTTGCATTCGCACTGCCGGTGGGTACTAAGAAGTGACGTCATTTGCGCGCGGCATCCAGCATGAAAAAACAAAGAATAACAGCATGAGCGACAGGAGGATGGAGGACGCTGTGATTGGAGCTGTGCTGATCTCGCGAGTTTCATAATAAAGGACATGTATGTCGAATGATTAAAAGAACCGAAAGACAACTGGCAGTGCTACGTGTCATTGAGGCTGATGGGAGCAGAAAACGCCGTAGACAAAGTCTTCAAGTAAATGCCATTTATAAAAGAAATAAGTTGATACAACGTTTACGCAGCGTTTTCGTACATCTTCAGCCAATCAGCTTACACTTACGTCACCGATAGCTCCTGGAACTTTTTTAGACCCTGCTCTGAAGTAGGAGCTAATTTTAGTGTCTTCAAACGTAGTTCCTGGAACTGAATTCATTGGTAGCTCCTGCGGCGCGAACACGGCAGAAAGTGGGTGGTGCCACAATTAGTTAAATTCGTTATGTAGTTCCTCCGATGCGAAAGGCCCTTTTGTGCTTGTGGTTCCTGATTCTGGCTGCAGTCTCAGTCCACTGATCTTTCTGCCTCAAGCTTTTTGGCCGTAAGCTGACGTGCTGAAGTTTTTCATCTAGATCCAATCATCTAGATTCAGTGAAACTCTGTCAGTGCAGAGCTATAAAGTAAAAATTTTCCTCACATTAGCTAAACGATTGAAGTATCTCAATCTTAAACGAAATGCCGTTGCTGGTGGACAGATAAAGCATCTAGTTTGTGAACAAAACGTCTTGATTTAAACAAAAGCAATTGAATGAAAGAAACATCTCGTTCTCAAACTGAAGGAAACGGTTCACCTTGTTTGTGAATGGACTAAACGAATTAAGCATCTTCTTTTTGTCCAATGCGTGAAGCATCTAATTTGGATAGATTGAATGAACAAAGCACTTTGTTGAAAACCTGTTCTCAGTCAAACCAAACAAATGAAGCGTGTTTAAATGACCTTATCAACTGATACAACAAAGCTTTTTGTTTGTGAACAAATTTAATGAAATGGTTTGTCTTGTCTATGAACAAAACATCTTGTTCTTGGCCAAACTGAACAAATGAAGCAGATTCTTGGTTAACAGACTAAACAAATGAGGCCTCTCATTTTGAAGTGAACCGAGACCTGTTTCTGAACAAATTAAGCATCTTATTTCCGAAACAATTTGAATGAGAAAAGCACTAAATTCGTGAAAATCTGATTGTGAACGAATTGAGTGGTGCGTTTTGTTCTCAGTCAAACTAAATAAATGAAGCATCTTGTTTGAACGAACTGAACATCTTATTCCTCAGACAACTGATTCATATCGAGACAGACTGGTTCACATAATTCATGAATGAACTCAGACAAACTCAACAGTGAAGCAGCTTATTTGTCAGTGATTCTGAATGAACAAATCACTGGACTAATGTACGCATGAATCTGAATCATTTTAGCGAATAGATTTAAAAAAAAAAAAAAAAAAAGATTCAGTTTTGTTCCGTAAAGGTGGTTCTTTTTTGCCTGGATCTTATTAGCCTTGTTTATTTAATAGCCTATTTCTGTAGTCTGATTAACTAATTCTTAATTCACTTTTGCCTACTTATCAGCTTTGCCTCACCCCTTAACTTGCGGGTACGAGTGTTGCTAAAAAAATAAAGTGCAGAGTCCTGCAGCAGAAATTGGTCCTGAACATCAAAGCATGGGATTTAAAATTCATCCAGCATACTGAGGCCACATAGTCAGAAAGCGTTTGTTGTTTCACTCTCCTCCCTCTCGTTTTGAACCTAACTTACGTAACACAGGGAAAGTTGACATACGTCATTTTGCGCAAGCACAATGTGCCATTACCCATTAAGTTTAGCGGAGTTATATAAGGCTGTGTTCTGTAGTAATTCGTGTGTGTGTGTGTGTGAATAACTGTGGCACGAGGGTTTGTGGCAGGCACGAGGGTTCAAGGGTCAGCTGTGACACCAGGGTTAACGAGTCCTTGGCTTCCTGCTGTCTGGTGTAGTATTTCTCACAACACTATCTCCTGGACGTGAGCCAGATGCTGTAATGTAAACAGTGAAACGCACACAGACGGTGCGAGAGTGCAAGGAGACGCCCCATACCTGACATACCTGATCTGATCGTCGTCACCGTTTCGTTCTGGTGAGCTGTCCAACTGGTTTCGGGAAAACAAGTTTTGTGGATGTAGTGATACGTGCCGAGGCCATCCGGTTTCTTTTTAGGATTTTTTTCCTGACTCGATAAGCATTAGTCTGAATGCCGATACATGCTGCTGTGATCATGTAATGAGTACTGCCGCTGCGCGTATAACATATATGAAATATTCCCCTACATAAAGTGCATAAAATCACCCTGATCTATACAGGTGGAGCTGGGGAAGGAGGAGGCTTTCTGAACTGCGACTTCTACACTAACCGAGTGTTTTAATGTCGAGTAGTTAGCTCATTGGCTGAAATATTCATACATTTTATGTAAGCATACATAACTGTTAGGATGCTACAAAAAAATATTTCAAATAATTCTTTTAATAATTCCATTTATTTAAGAATCTTGTAAAAGTATGTATCATGGTTTTCACTAAATATTAAATGGTGCAACTGATAATTTGACATTAATACATTTTTTATTTTTCTAAAATCGTTCCCAAAAGGGTGGTGTACATTTTTCACGAATTGTGTAAATTAAAATTGAATTATTTACAAAATAAAGTATATTGATTCTAAACATCAGTATATTTGTAGCCTAGATTAATAAAATGTTTCAGGAAGTTCTTTTTTTTTGTTAACTCATGAAGGCTAATGTTATCAAATCCTTTTGAATACCAGTCTATATCGTATAACTTATTTAATTGATAATTCCCATTTTACCCATTTTTATACTTAGTTATTAAACTATTAAACATAATGTTTAGCAAATCTCAAAATGAATGTACATTTTTCTTACTGATCATTTTAATACCGTAACGCCTAAATTCACTTAGATTTTTATTTTTAGATTTTATTTTGAGCTGGTAAAGAATTTTAATATCAGCAGTTTATCAAAATAATTTTCTGTGTGTCTGTATCAGTACTTTGGGCTCTCATTATTGGCCAGAATTGAATAACGGCGCATCCCTATGTGGGAAGGAAGCGTTTGGACCCTTATTAGTGTCTGGAAAGCTCATGGTCAGTGGCTTCATGTGGACTGAGCTGCTTATGGACGCTCGAACAGACTCGTTTTCATTTGGCCACTTTAATTTCGCCTCTGTCAATTTTAGATGCAGCGTCCCGAGACACGTGCCTATTTATACGACTCGAGCACAAGCGCACAATTATTCTGCTTCCCTAAATGAGGCCGTTTTTTACTCTTTGGGATTCATTAAAATAGCATTTCGTCTGTAAACGGTCCAGAAGATGTGCGTGTGTGACGTATTTGCGATTGCATGCTTTCATTAAAGGCTGTTTGCACGAGTTCAGAGCACAACCGCCAGCGGGCCGTGTGTCCTTGTTAATCCTCCGAATTGATTGCGTAAAAACGAGAGCCTGATAGCCGTATCTCGCTGGAGCCGACCCTCCTGCTTTTGTTCAGCAGGGGGACAAGGTGCGTGTTTGTCGGGGGGGTCGAGCCTTTGTCCGGGACAGCTGTTATCGGTGCGTTCCCGTTCCTCTCCGGGCTCCGTGGAGGTCTCTGATAACTCCCAGCATGCACTGTGAGTGTGTGAGGAGTCTGTTGCAGTCGGCTGGATTTAAAGAGTCGCCGTCTCATGTAATAGCTCTGATTATTGATAAGCTGAAAGGATTTGTTTCCTCCTGAGAGTCCCCGAGTCCTGAGATGTCTTAGCCGTTTTCACATTATGACCGATAACCGATAAAAATGTGTAAATCGTGTATTATTTTGATATTTAGAACAGTTCTATATGATCAGTGTTTTTTTTAACCTGGTATAGAAGAAAACGGGATGGAATCTTAATATTTTATCTTTATTGGTTTGGCACATGATAATTTTAATTTTATAAAAATGTGAAAGTATGATTTTGTTTGTTTCTGCCTATTTTAAGTTCTCTTGTGGAATTCAAGCTATTTTATGCATGTTTTATTTATTTTTTTAGTATTGTTAATGCACTTTAAATGAACAAGTTAGTATTTAGTTCAATGAATTAATTTCAGCTTTTTAGACTTGTAGCTTGCAAATGTTTTGTTTTAGTGTTCATTGTTTTATTTTTATTGTGAAATATTAGAATAGATTTACAATATTGCCTGTTTGACAGAAAATATTAATTTGTTTTATATATATATATATATATATATATATATATATATATATATATATATATATATATATATATATATATATACACACACACACACACACACACACACACACACACACACACACACACACACACACACTAATGCATCCCTGTAATAAAATACTGTTCAATACTGTTGTATGGGAAAACTTTAGCACTCATAATATAAGCTTAAATCTCAGTTTTGAACAAAAGAAATCCATTAATTCCCTGTAGCCTGTGGCATCTCTATTATTAAACAGTTCTTTCTTTATAAATGTTGAATATGTGCTGTGGTTATCACATGTGAGTTGAAGCATGTGATTCCATTAAGAGAGCGATCTAAAGTTAGCCGTGTCACAGCGGAATGACAGGAAGTGAGTGATCCCTGACGTGATCTTTCAGGCACAAGTGTGACGTTGCCGGTGGTCTGGCCATCGTCAGAGGTTCCCCGTCTCCCCCTCTGATACCAGCTGAGAACCTAAAATAACTACCTCCCAACGACTTCCCGTGCGTGAGATCCAGCACACTTCAGGTGCAGCAGTCATTTAAAGGGGTAGTTCAACCAAAAATCACATTACTCTCGTCGTTTACTCGCTCTCATTTTATTCCGAACCTGTTTCACTTTTATTCAGTGCGCTTTTCCATGGAGGACGCGGCTTATAAAAGATGTTAAATGTCCTTGAGGAATCAAGGCTACTATAGCAACATCATTTGCTATCATTCAGAAATTCCTCTCTTCTGCTGGATGCTTTTTATAGCCTCTGGTTTCTTTTTGTTAGTCATTTTCGGCCTTGGTGTGAAGAATTTACTCGCACTGAGAGTATTTTAGCATTTTTACAGATCGTGGAAATCCACATTCGTTCAGTTTTTCCCCGATCCTATGTGAATGTCACTGCCAGAGGTCATTGAATGGAAATGAACTACTGCATCCATCTATCCATCCATGCCGTGTCCCCTTGCTCCCGTGAAACCTGAGCCCTAATCATTACCTATGGGCTCTTTATAATACTGTAGAATCAGCAGCCTTCAGCTATATATAGCCTTTTCGATACAGCCGAGGCTTTAGTGGTGTCACGTTTTTTCCGTTTTTCACCCTCAAAGAAGTCCTTCAGCGTGGAAGATGTCAGTCTTACGTACTACTTTGGGATCAGTTCTTACTAACATAACCTTAAACATGGTATCGGTTTCCGTACAGTAGTTGGATTGGGTGTCCTTCCGATTTTAGCGATTCCGAATCCAGTTCCCTTATCGATTCCCAGTTTAGATATAAAAGAATGGAGTCAAGCATTTAGATATGAAACATATTTATTCAATTGGTACAGCGTTCTTTTGCCTACGGTTTTAACAAAAATACCACAGCACAAATAATTAAATTGTAATAATGTTTAAAATCTATATTAGTTAGACAAGTCGAGAGCAAATAAATTAAAAACAGCTGAATTTAAATCAAATTTAAAATAACACTGCATAGGATTTATTCAGTTGAATCAGATTGTGGAGTGATTTATTTAAATTTTTTCTTTTGTTCACCGATAGACAATAATAGCACAGTCAATTTTAAGACCTAATGCACAGATCCTCGTTATCAACTAAAGACAAAACCGACTTCATTCTATTGCCCTGCATCTTACTTTGGCTTTTTTTTATGCAAAAGCATATGTTTGTAAATGAGTACTAATGCTGCCATCACTGGTTCAATCTGTATTTTATGAAGCAACAAGAATACTTTTTCTACGCAAAGAAAATAGAAATAATGTCTATTTTAGCACCGTTTTGGAGAATATCTTTTCTGACCGCGTTCGTTAGTTGTCCGTCAATAGGACAGACACGAGCCTCCCCATTTTCGTCCAAGATATCTTAAATTGTGTTTTCCGGACAAAGTAAACTTTTACAAGTTTGGAAAGACAAGGGGGTAAGACACATGTCACGACGCTGCCGAGTGGCTTTCCCAACGAGATGCAGCGAGCTGGCAGCATGTGGAGATGGCTGACACAACTTTTGCCAGGCTGTCTCGGTGTTGCCGAACCGAGCAAGAGGGTACTTCTGCACTGAACGCACTTTATTAAACAATCGGTAATTCTATGAAATGTGAATCAAATATGCAAGCCTTTTAATAACGAACAAACACATTTAATAACTGTCTTAACCAACTTCAGGACAGTGCTTATGTTGTAACGACATGCTGACACAAACTGTATCCTACAAACACAAAGCTAGTCGGTTAGGCTTCCAGAGGCGGCGTTTCAGCAGAAAGACCTGTTTATTCACCATTTGCCTTCATCAATACCTCACATACTGCATATGAAGAGCAATAAACATGGTATACGAACGCTATTTCTCTGCTGCCTCTGTTGATGGTAAAGGAGTCCCTTGTTGTAGCAGTGCTTAACAGCGTGATAAAGCGAGGAAAGGAAAACGTGCGTGGAATCTGTCGTCACTCCGGGCCTTGCGTTTCAACCTGACAGGCTGTCAAACGAGCTACACGTGCATACTGCATTTCCAACGTTTTCAGGAAGTTTAGAGGCGGGCATGCACACATGAGCTGTTCGTCAGATTGAAGTATTGCTCTTTCAATTTTTGAACTTGAGTTTTACTCAATTAATTTACTAATGAACTTAATAGTTTGTTAAAGGGATAGTTCATCCTAAAAATTAAAATCGTCCTCCTTATGTTCCCAAACGGTGTGAATTATTTATTTTTTTTCTTTCTTCTGTGGAACATAAAGTTGTTTGGTTCCCAGCGTCCATCAAAACATATTCGTTTCTTCTGTGAAACAAAAGTCAAAAAGGTTTGGAACTATATGAGGGTAAATAGATTTTTTTTTTCCACTAAATTGCCATGCATGCAAGACCAAAAAACACTTTCGTTGTCCTAAATGCATTTTTTTCACCTTATTAGCTCAACGACTCCCCAATGACTTTGTTTAACGATGAATTTGTCCAAACCCCTCCTTTACGTGATGCTTATCTGCAGTGATCATTTAAAAAATATTATAGGCGCTCTTTTCTTCTATCCTGGCATATGATTGAAAGTATATCTAAACCTAAGCAATGAGAGAAACCGATTACGTTATAAAGACTTCCAGCCTCGCATTTCTGTGCCCCGCTCCAGCATTGGCATTTACCTGCATGCTTCATAGCCGGCGGAGTACTAGAGGGATTTCAGAGTGTTGTCCTCCTCCCGTGGCACCGAAAGGGTTAACACCGATACAGCACTTTCTACTGCAGATGGATCTGTGCTCCTACTGAGCAGAGCAGTTCTACGGTGAAGCACTGCTGCAGCTCAGTACACACACACTCACACTCACTCGCTCGGACGCTGCCAGGCCACGGGATTTACTTCAGCGGCTCACGTTTGCCGTGAAGAGGTTGGCCGGCATCAACCACGATTCGAACATCACCGTGCAACTTCACTGGAAGTCTGCGGAAGTCTTACTATTTAAAAGCGCCCCTAGCTGCTCAGCAAATCGATGCGGTCGGTGGATGCGCCTCATCTCTTTTTCGAAGCGATTGAACAGTAACTTGCTGTTCTCGGCTGGCCACTGCTTGATATAGGGTTGGGACTCTCTCTCTCTCTCTCTCTCTCTCTCTCTCTCTCTTTTTTTTTTTTTTTGTCTGTGCCTTTCTCCCTCCCTTCCCCCCTCTCTCTGCACTATCTTCCTCCCTCCCCCGCCTCGTGCCGATTGAATCGGGGATCTCGCTGTGATCAGCCGGGTTCAGTATGAGGGCTGGAGGCTTGCTGGAGAGCACACGGGGTCTGCGGGACCCTAGTCTTGGACCATGTGTGTGACTGAAGAAAGCTAAAGATATGCTTCTGGTTCTCCTGAGATGATCTAACGGCTGTAAGTAACGCTCTTGTTGGTCGATGTTTTTGAGATACCGCTGGGATTCTGTCACAAGCAAGCAACTTGCGTTCAAGTTGAGCCTGATTTGGAATGCCGAATGCAAATCTTTGGTGCGTTTTAGTTAGTTTAGAGGAGTACAACAAGTGCTTCAACAGTTGCGCAAATTGAGGGTAGGCTCGGGCAAGCTGTTAGTTTTGGTTTAGCTGCAGTGTTTGGCGTGTCTTTAGCGCCGTAAATCTGCAGTGACGTTGCCGTGGTGCGTATGTGCAGGATGTCGCTACGTCCTCTGGGAACCACCTCCCCTGCTCCTTCGTTTGAACAGCCGGATCACATGCTCCTGGATTGGGGCTTTTTAGCCATCGTCAGCACTTTGAGACACATCTTTCTTCATTTCTGAAGTCATCAGTCATCAGCTCCTACGTGTTACAGACTGATGCCAGATCCAAAGGTGGTGTGTGCGCGTGTGTAAGAGACATTTGGATGTTTTTCCACCCTCCTCATCTTCTTTTGGCTTCTAGTCAACATACGCAATGTTCTCTGGGTGCATTTGTTTGCTCTGTCCAATGCAGCTCTGTCTGGCTCAGCTGACACTTAACCCTTGTTTGATCGCTACCTGATGCTCTATGTACGATTTTCTGTATTTTTGGCAAAATATGTTGCCAGTTGCTTATTCAGATTTATTTTTATTTTTCTTGATTTTCTTTCTTTATAGCTGAATATTCTTGGTCATATTTACCATAGATTATTAAAAGTATATTTATGATTATTTAACTTATTTTAAATATTATTTTTAAATTAGTGCTGTCAAACAATTAATCAGTATACATGCATTATTTAAACAAAACCTTTTTTTGGATGCAATTGAGATCATTTGACAGCACTATTTTGAAATATATTTTTCAGTGCAAAAACTTTTATTTATTTTATAAATACTATGTTTTAGTTGAAGTTGAATCACTAAGCATTTTAAAAGCTAGTTATACAATGATCTGGAGTTTTTTAGACTTATTGACCCCATTGTGAGGACCTGCGGTGGTATATTCATTTCCTATTTATTTCCTGCATAATTTTATGTTTATGCAACTGTTAATTACAATTTCTATAATATTGTTGTTGTTCACTTTTTAATAAATACTTAAAAACCTATTTTTCCTTTTTTATGTAGTGCTATCCCTAGAGAGATTATGGCAAAAACTAAACAAAAAATTTGCCAATAATTGGTGAAAATAGCCCATGGTGACCAATAACGCTAAAAAATACTCATATCAGATGATACTGATATGATTCTAAAGTATTGTGCATGAACACTGTTCTTCTTGTAGCACTGAGAGAAAAGTAGGTCATTTCTCCACAACTTTGTGAATCAAAGCTCCTCTTTTTTTTTTTTTTTTTTTTTTTTTTTTTGTGGCCAACATAGTATCTAATTTGGTACCGCAGCGTTAATTTCTGGATTAGCTCCATATCATCCCAGTCCTGCACATACACTTGCACAGCTTCGTTGAAATTCACTAACAGCACTTGTCGACACCATGAATTAGCCTAATCCAGCTGTGTGTCTCCTACCGTCTCCCCTGAACGTCATCTTCATGTCGTCCGTGGCCCGCTAGTTCCCTGCATCTGAACCCGATGGCGACAACGAGAGAGCTATTTTTAGATCCCTCCCTCTTGCTTCCACCGTTTCGCTCTCTCGATTTCACTCTCCTGTGGTGAAGGATAATGTGCTGCATATCCAGATTTAAAAAGACGCTGAATCCCTGCCTCTCGATTCACACCAGCATAGTAATGACTGTTAGCAGTTAGGAAGAGCTTGACACTTACTATTCGCAATGCCTCAGTCACGCATTACAAAGAGGCCTCTTGGTGGTAAGCAAAGAATCACTCACAGGACTCTGTCACTTTTCCACCCTAATGATGCAGATATCTTTTGCCGGTGTAATGGGGTATCTCAAGTCTGGGCGTTATCTCTGTAAGTGTCTCCAGAGTCAGACTATTAGAAGGGCAAGTTTGAATTTGCGCAAGTTTTTTATTTTTTATTTTTTTGCAAGCCAATTATCCCAGATCCGAGTTTTACCATTCTCCCTGTCAGATCGCCCATGTATAGTTGTCGTTTCGTAAAAAACTACAGATATGTACACCATCTGTGCATCTTCCTATAATTGACTTTTTCCGGCTCTGTCAAAATTGATAACCCCTTCCACCCCCTGTTCTGTATCATTAATTAAAATGACTTGGGTAGATTCCTGTCGAAATAGTTTGGCCCTTACCTCTCGTTATGACTGTGTTCAGCTGTCCGATCCATCTGTGAGAGGGTCCGTGGCTGCCCATGCCTCCAGACCTCTGACAGTATAGAGCATTGGCTGCCAGTCAAGGCAGTGTTCTTTTCTGCACTATGACGATTTGATTGACCAAGGCGTAGGTGAATGTGCAACCTGTCCTTCTGGGAAGACAGATTTAGAATTATAATGTGTGCAAACAGTGGACAGATTTATCCCTTATGAGTTACACTACACTTATAGGCACAATGTCCTCTGAAAAAAAAAACTACCAAAAAAAAACTGGGTTTAAGGTACCACGTGTCCATTACTAGATGTCCAAATCAGAAATTCCTCTTCTGCTCAATAAAATTCTAGTTAAACTTTTAGTGAGGAGTCACCAATTCAGATTTCGATTTCTGATTGCGATTTTTGCAACAACCTTAAAATAATGTTGCCTTAGTGATTCATTAGAGTCTGAGCTGTAGTGATTCATTAGGAGCCTGAATCTGAGCAGTAGCGATTTATTTGAGTCCTTGATTTTTTTTTATTTATTTTTTTTTAACTTTGGTTTAAGTTCCATTAGTTTACATGGATGGAAGGGTTTATGACCTATAGGCTGCAGTCACCCACCAAATATCGATCAAAATTTTGACTTTATTTTCAGAAAGCGTGTGGCACACTTGGTGAAAACTCATTTGATTGAGCACCAATTAAAAGCCACTTTTTAAGTCACAGATTTTTGACCTGCCAAGGCCAAAAACTCTTGTTTTTTGCCAAATACTTTGTGCGTCACTAATTCTGATTCATTAATTGAAAGGGAGCCAATTCTTCATTCAAATACTTCTCGACCATGACATTTAGGCCTGCGTTAGAGAGACAAGTTCACACTAATTCTTAATTTAGATTGTAAGCCGTTGTCTTTTCCATGTAGCCAAAGTGTTACCTGTGATGGACAACAACTACTCTTAAGGTGAATGCTTCGAAAACACCCCAAAAACTGTTAAAAGTGGTGTCATCGACAGCAAATGACTTGTTTCGTAACCTTGTCATCACGACTTTCCTCAGATGAGCAATTCGCTACTTGAGCGGGTTGATGAATTGATGCAATGAAGTTTTATCTCTAGCGTGGGAATCTCTTGATTGAGGAAATCTGTCAAAATGAATCTGGAGCCCAATGGTCTCTCATACGTTTTCCAGCTGCGGCAGGACAGTCGTTACAGTGATTCCCGTCACGAAGGAATCCTTTTATGACACGTATGACATGAGGCGTTTGATTACTGCCTATGGGCATCCTGAAATTTCTGTCATGTTTCATTTTTGACAGTACACGGTGTAAAAGTGAAGGTCGACTGTGCTCATTACGTACTTGCCGGATGTTTTATAGTATGGTAAGAAACTGAGTCTTCAGAAGAAAACAGAAAATGCAAATCTAGTTGTTTTAAATCTTTAAAGGGTTAGTTGATCCCAAAATGAAAATTACGTCATTGATTTCTCACCTTCATGTCGTTCCAAACCCGTAAGACATTCGTTCATAATCAGAACACCAATTGAGATGTTTTTGGTGTTTGTTTGTTTACGAAGACACTCAAAGGTCTTACGGGTTTGGAAAGACATAAGGCGGAGTAATTAAAGACAGAATTTGTATTTTGAGGTAAAGTAACCCTTTAATTATTAGCTTAGCATTAACCATATCTTTTTTTTTGCATGGTTAATTTTGCCTGGAATTTACTGGAAGAAGGTTGATTGACAAATGATTGGTTCGAGACACGGCAGTCAATTTAGAAAATGAGAGAACCTTCTCTTTCCCTCTCACTCCATCCCTTCTGCTTTCATGACCAATTAGTGCAAGTAGCTACAGTGCTACAAATCTTTGCATAGCCTATACAAACACAACCTCAAAATGCTGCCTCGTCAGGTTTTTCCCTCTTTTAGCCGTTAACCAACGTAAAATGGGCCTATTTTTCAGTTAATGCAGCAACATGGAACTTGAACACACAGAATGAGAGTTTTGAGAGTTTGTATTTATTAAGTCGTGAATGTAGGCTAACTGTAAAAGTCAGGAACGGTATTGCCTAGTCATGTTCTACCATTAAAAGCAGAGTGGTGAATCCCTTAAGTGCTTTCCCACTGCGTGTAAACTTAACTGAAACTTCAGAAGAAACTGTGAGCTAAGATTTACTGTCAACAGGAATCAAGTGGTCCCTTTGTTAGCTTTTCGGCTGGCCGATGAAAACCACCCATAAATTCTGACAAAATGGTGCAGGGTATGTTGCATCAGCGTTTTTACAGCGCCGATCAGCCTTAAGATGGGCATAAATCCTCTCAACCTCCGTTTTGCTCTCTAGAGTGCAAACTTTTCCCGGCCGGGCTTCAGTTTTGCACACTTCTGTTTGTGAATATTTAAGATGGTCCGAAGTACCTTATTGTGTTTCCCCTCAAGTGAGGTTTCTGCCGATGTTTCGTGCGCAGAATATCTTTTTTATTTTCTTTACAGCTTATATATTTTTTTTAAAGCTGTCTGGATTCAGACAACTAACCGTTTGTACTTCACTTGATGCTGTGTAATTCCTGCGTTCATTTCTTTTCCTACCCTCCAACTCTGGAGCCGGCTGGCAGCTTGCCTGGGCCGACAGGAGGAACTGAGGGAAGAGTAATCTTGTGGTTAGCAGGATAAATCCAAAGCTCTGTTCAAAACCTCACTGTTTACCTCCTACATGTTTAGCTACCATTTTCGCTGGCGTTATAACCGATACAGAACCTCAAAAGTGTGCGATATCCAAGTGGAGATTGAAAACCCAATTTAAGCTGATTTGAGTTCGATATTAGCACGCTACGTTAAATAGTCTGCTTTTTGCATTGTATTTCCGCGAAGGATCAAATGATTAATCACATGCAAAATGAAACTTTTTGTTTACCTGATATGCGTGTGTGCGCCGTGTGTATTTATTATATGTATGTAAATACACACGCATGCATGTATACTAAGGCGGCTAGAAATCTAGTAAATCACGACCATTATATTTTAGCGTAAAATAAAACGTTGGTGTTCATACCAAGAACGAGTCTTTTATGTCTAGCCCCTCTAGACATAATGAAATAATTCATGTTGTTCAGGACATATGACTGACTTTCTTCTGCAGAAGATTAAAGAAAATATTTTGAAGATGTTGCTCGCTATATGGACTGAAAAGTCCGTATTCTCCAGTACCTGCTTTTCTCATTCAAAACTAATAAATTGTAACAGCTTTTCCATTTGTTAGTGAACTATCCCTTTAAATGCTTCCACAGAGTGTTTAATGCATCTTTCCGAAGAAATCTTGTGAATCATCTTTCTCTTGTGGTATTACAGTTACTCTTGAGGCTTTGACTCGCTGGATTACCGTCTCCCAGTGCTGTTTGCTTTTTCCTGTACTGAAGATTTCTATGATTCAGCCTGTTGTTCCGTGCAGTGACTGTCTAATGCCCCGGCCGGCAGATCTGACAGATCTGGAGTGCACTCGTTCAGTGTAAGTAGCATTAGTTACAGAACACTTGAAATTGGCCATCTCTGGTGGATGCACTGAACGTTTACACTTTTTTTAACATTCAACGAGAGGAAGAGTTTGTACAAGAGGCAGATGGAGTTTCTAATCCACTTCCTTCCACATGAGGAAATGGGCTTGTTAGGGAATGAGCGTAGCGTTGTGGAGTCCCCGAATGAATCGGAGAGGGCCGAGTGACGACCCAGTTCGCTGAAAGAAGCCGTTGTACTCTCAGCGCACAGGTTCGACTCTAGCGTACGTTATGAAATTATGGCATTTTTACCATGTGAATAATTTCCTCTCATCGCATTGAGATGCAGTGATCTTGCTGCATTGCAGGCTCATGGATTAAACCATTGATTGCATTGCTTTGAAACTTATTCCATGCAGATTTCGTTTTTACAACCCATATGTTTTATGCACATTTTGTTTGGGAAAATTAGCAACATTTATTTGATTGCAGTCAAATAGTATTACATTTTAAGTTTTATTATGCTTTAGAACATTATTTCTGCCACACTTTTCAGCATTACTCCGGTCTTTACTGTCACATGATCCTTCAGAAATCATTGTAATATACTGATTTAAAAACAATTGTTCTGCTTATTTTTGTGGCAGCTGTATTACAATTTTTCCAGGATTCAGTATATGTTGGTTTTTCATTTTCTTCACTTTTTACATTTTAGTTTGCATTTAAAATCTAAAACCCACTACTAATATAAAAAAATCAATATCTTTTTCCACATTGTTCATTGTGATGCCAAAATTCACTTTTAGCATTTAAAACAAATGATTTTAGTTTAATGATAAATATACACAGTACACACTCATTATGTAAACAAAAACTTTTATTTTGCATGTGATTAATAGATTGACAGCATTGATATCCATTTATTGATGATAACGATGATGATAATGACAGTACTACTACTAATAATAATAATAATATAATAATAGTAAAAGTATCAGCTTATTAGTATGATGTTGAATATTAATTTCAGTGCAGCCCTATTTTAGTTTTGGCTTTTTTTTTTTTGCTTATTCAATATTAACTCACTATCCACACCATCAGATCAAATGAACAGCTGGATGGAGCAAAACAGAATATAAGTCATACTTTTGCATGCATAATTTTTCTAGAAGTATTAAAAAAAAAAAGAAAAAAAAGCTAAAATTGCAGTTCCATGCTTTCTTGAGCACTGATTCTAGGTTATAGTTGAGTTGACTAGTGAATATATAATAATTAAAATGTCATCTGTCCAAGCTGAGGTCATTGTTTTGGTATAGCTCGTGTTTTCGTGGAGCATCACTATCCGTTGGAGAGCAGCTGTGGCTTTAACAAGCTTCGGAGAGATGCAGGATATGTTAATAGCGGCGATCGATCCCAGCAGCTCCTCATTGCCATGCAGGGCACAGGTGAAGGGTTGAGCTTGCAGTAATTGTCCCCTAGGTCAGCACATTTCCCACAACGCACTGCCCTCAGATTCTCTCTCCTTCCTCCCTCCCTATTATTTCTTGCTCTGGGTTTTACATTAATTCCTAGTCCGTCAGTCGGGTTTCTTTTAGGCTATAATCGTCAACCGGAGCTCGTTTGGCTGATGTGCCCGCATTCGAGTGAGGCCTTCCAGTCGGGGACGGCACATTCAAACCGTCCCAGGTGCAAGTGGTGAATAAAAGACCGCGAAGTGACTCTTTCTGATGCTGCAGAAAGGCTCGGATTAGTGTGCAAGTCGACCCAAAACGACTTGATCTTCTGAATTCATTCACGGGTGCTTTATAAAACAGTTGAGATTAAAGGGATTAGAGTGCGGTCACTTTTTAGCCTTGGCAAGAGACCGATAACCATAACTCTTGCTGTCAGGGCGCAGTAGATGTGTTTAACTAGCTGCGCGCTAACAAGATGTGCCTGGGTCGAGACGGGCCCGATGTGCCGTGAAGCGGACGAGACCTGAGTTATTATCTGAGAGGTCAAAGGCAGCGGACAGATGGACTGAGACTTGATCTCTCAGCTCGTGAAGATGTGACACAGGGACGTCGTTCATCCTTGCTCTATCACCGTGAGGTCAGGAGCCGATCGTTCGGGCTGCTCACAGAAGGCCATCAACCTCTCATCACCGTTTCCATTTAAAAATATGAAGCTGCTCGTCCTAGGATACTGTACCTGTGGGTTTGCAGACATACGCCTTGCTTATGCGTGTTGAAAATCATCTTATTGACGTTTGGGATCATTTCATATAAAGTCTGAAATATAGTCAGAATTTTAGTATCTCATATTTGAACCATTAGGCTTTTATATAATTTATGCATGAAGTAAATAATCCTGTTTATTTTTTTTTTTACTGTACTGAGTTGAGCTCATTAATGTATTATTATTATTATTATTATTATTTTGTTAAAATAATGAAACATTTAACTGTTGTCTAAACCTGTATGACAGTCGTTGAAAAAACATTGCTTTTTGTGTATTTTATTTATAAAAAAAATTAAAGTAAAATAAAGCTGAAATACAACTGAAGAAATTGCGATTTTTGCAACTAACTAAAATAAGCAGGAGTACTAAAATTGAAATAGATCTTAAATAGAATGAAAACAGAATATTCAAAAATAGAAACTAGTTAAAAATTAATTGCTATAATAAAATTAAAATAAATGTAACACTTTTTATATAATGGGAAATGTATAGTATTAGATTTTATTTTTAATATTGGGAAATATTTTTTCCTTAATTTTTTTCAGTATAACAACTATAACAACCTGTACTAAATTAATAACTATATATAGTCTAAATGGAATCAGTTGACATGTGAAAGTTTCATTATTATAACTCATTTTAACTTTGTCAGTTTTAACACTCCAAGACATAAATAAACATCCTTGTAAATTTAGCTTGAAGCTTTAACTAATGTTCAGGGATCTTATACATGGTTTAGTGAAATGAAGAATCTTGTATGAGGAGAGAGTGTGTGTGTGTGTGTGTGTGTGTGTGTGTGAGAGAGAGAGAGAGTGTGAAGTGGTGGATATCCTGCCAGGTGCTGTCTCCGGTCCTGACACCGCTGACATTCCTCATCCTTCACATATTTCCTCACTTGAGGTCCTGCCACGACCGAGATTGAGTGGGCGGCAGGCACAGTGTTTAGAGCTACGACCCACAATCCTTCATGCTAACGGTTTAAACCATGAAGCTCCCGCCTAACCCCTCCGCTTGCTGTTTATTTAGCGCTAAGGTCCGTTATTGCTTGCGTCCGGCTGCGTGCGGTTTCCCCCCCTGATCTTATGGTCGACAGGAGCACGACTGGCGCGCCGAATCTGCTGTCGGCGGCAACTGCATTGCAGAAGCCATGGAGAAATAAATGAATAAATCAGTGTTGGAGCACCTCGGGTGGCTTCGGAGGATGTCGGCAGAGACGTTTTCCTCGGCCCTTTCTTCTCCTCAAGCTCGTAGCATGAGATTGCACCGCCTTTGTTGTTTCCCTGTCTGCTACGTAATGTGTAGGAAGATCACTTACGCACTACGGAGGATTTCCGAATGCTTTTACGGATGTTAAAGCTGAGATTTCAGAACGATAGCGCGCAACCCGTTTGATTTTAATGAATGCACCCGCATCCTTTAGGCCGCGTGAGAACGTAACCAATTAAACTTTGTTGATGGTAATCTAACGATTTGTGCGGTTCTCTATTAATCTCTTTCACTTGTGTTTTTTTTTTTCTTTCTCTCAATACAGAGTGCAGCAATGGAGGAGACAGTAATATGGGAACAGCACACTGTAACTCTACACAGGGTGAGAATCTGTCTAAAATCTCTATTTTTAGAAAAAATCTCCCGGAGTAACGCAATCATATTGTCTTGTTTTACTTATTTTGCGTATCTTATATTATTTATGACAAATGTTTCGCATTGTGGTCGAATTAACAGATTTCTTTTCCCCCACTTTCTTTAAAGACCTCAAGAGATGCAAGCTTTTACTACTAAAAGTCAAGAGTTTGATGTAAAAAAAAAAAAAAAAAAAAAAAAAAAAAGGCTTGTAGTAAAACTTATTTTAATAGGAAGACAAAATACACTTTTGTGAGAATCCTGAAAAACGTAGCTTGTCATGTAAATGTATATTGTATGGTTAGTTTATTTTGTAATATTTAGGGTTAATCCATTTTAGTGTAGACACCTAAATTACACCTCGCCAGTATTTTTCTGCATTACGTCTAGTTGTCATATGTTGCTTTATAATACCTAATAATTAGTGCTGTCAATTAGATTAATCGCATCCAAAATATGTCTTTGTTTGCATAATGTATTTGTACTGTGTATATTATGTAAATATTAATGCACATGCACGTGTATATATTTCAGAAAAAAATATTCACAATATGAATAAGAATATAAATAGACGTAATTGTTTTCAAAATATTCACTACATGTGTATATATGTATGCATAATAAATATACACAGAACATGCATATCATGCAAACTTCTACTTTGAATGCAGTGAATCTTTTGACAGCACTGATAAGTCACACCTGTTAGCTATCACTGTTAAAATTGTTGAAGTGATTTGTTAAAGTACTGCTGCAGACTTGAGGTGCGTTTTTTTTATATATATATCTGTGATAGGATCTGTCTATCTCTCCGCCCTTCTCTGCCCTCTCTCTGTATCTCTCTGACCATCAGCTCCCCTCATTTATCTTCCTCCTCTTCTCTTCCCTTGTCTCTCATCTTATCTTTTCATTCTGTCCCTCTCCAGCTTTTCCTGGCTGTTTTGAATGTTTTGGTTTCCCTCTCGTCTGTTTAACACGTGTTTGTGTGTCTCACAGGCTCCGGGGTTTGGCTTTGGGATTGCTATCTCAGGCGGCAGGGATAACCCTCACTTTCAGAGCGGGGAGACGTCTATCGTCATATCTGATGTGCTGAAGGGAGGCCCAGCCGAGGGCCTGCTGCAGTAAGACTCCTCTCTGACCCTCTTTACCAGCAGAATACCATGTGTATATATATATTTATTGTGTGTGTGTGTTATACAAACAAATATTTTCAAAATATATACTTTATCTGTGTGTGTGTGTGTGTGTGTGTGTGTGTGTGTGTGTGTGTGTGTGTGTGTGTATATATATATATATATATATATATGTATATATATATATATATATATATATGTGTGTGTATATATATATATATATATATATATATATATATATATATATATATATATATATATATATATATATATATATATATATATATATATATATATATATTAAAATATATTAAACACAAAGTCTTATTTTGGATTGAAATTTTGTGACAGTACTAATAATACATATATTTTATGATTTACCAATTTCCCAAAAAATATCAGATTATATACAGTATATTCCATCCATTATATATTAACTTTTATATTCTTCTCAAGTTAAAACTTTTACTACAAATAAATTGTATAAGGTTATTTATAGAATTTCTATTGAAAACATGAAATTACAAAAATTCAAATTTAAAGCATTTTTTCTAGTGCTCTCAGACATATATATTTTTTATATTGTATGAAAGTTTATCTTTTTTAAATGAGAAAATTGACAATTAAATGCATTGTCATTACTGCTCTTAAAATATTATGTTTTGAAGTTGTATAAAAAAATCTTTGAATTAGGAAAGTGCAAATAAAAAGCATTTTCACTAGTGCTCTTAAAATATTCATTCACTTTTATCGAAAACGTCTGTATTAAATTACAAAATTGCAAATTAAAAGTTTTTCATTACTGCTCTCAGACTCTTAGTTTATTTAATTTTGTATTGAAAACATTTGTATAAAATGAGAAAAGTGTACATTAAAAGCATTTTCTTTACTGGTCTCAGACATTATTTATTCATTAAGTGCGTGTTGAAATATATTTTATTTTTCACTTTTAACCCCGCTGGATATTTATTTATTTCCCAGACAGCTCTTACTACTCCAGAAATTGTATCTGTTTTTGTTTGAAATAAGCTGAATACTGCTCTGCTTCTTACCATGTAAACGCATGAGCGAGCAGGGCTGCTGATCAAGCTGTGCTCCGTCTTGCTCTGAGATCAGTTGGAGTGGCACTTTTGCTTACTGCTTTCTGCTCTCTTTGCCCCCGGCAGGGAGAATGACAGAGTGGTGATGGTCAACGCCGTCTCCATGGATAACGTGGATCACGCGTATGCAGTGCAGCAACTTCGGAAAAGTGGGAAGAATGCAAAAATAGTATGTAGGCCCTTTTCGTTTTTTTTTTTCTTTTACTTTAGCTTCTTGCATTAGGCCACAGATTCATCATGTGAAAATATTCATGCCGTGGCAAATTAGCATACGACTGCATAATAACATACAAGGTAATTTACATAGAATGGAAATACATGTTATATATATATATATATATATATATATATATATATATATATATATATATATATATATATATCTAGTTATTATTTATATCATTTGTTTTTTTTTTTTTTTTTTTTTACACATTTGTGTTACATAAGGAAAGGGAAAGCGTGAAATATTTAGACTAGTGGTCTCAGATTTACTTTATTGGTAAGTATATAATTATAGTTTTTAATTAGTTATTTTGCACAAAAATCCATAAAATATTTTTTTTTAAAAACTTAGAAATATGCTTAGAAATTATTTTGTTTAAAATTGATTAAATCAGGAAAGTGATTGATTTATATTTTTTCACAAGTGGTCTAAATTTTATCACAGAATTTTTATTTATTTAGCTCTGAAATTTATAAGAGAATGTTTTAGAGACGCATTACAGATGAAAAATATGTCCAGTTTTTTTTTTTTTTTTTTAATGTAAATGTTTTTTTTTTAATTAGGAAAGTTCATACTAAATATTTCATGAGTAGTCTGAGACCACAAAAATGTGTATATTTTTTATTTTTCTAATTTTAAACATTTGTGATAAATGAGTCAAATGCTTTAAAGAAAATTTCAAGACTCACTTTTATTGATTTTATTTTGCATTAAAATCTCATTGGAGAAGATTTCAGCGACACATTGGAGATGTGCCCCAAAATTGAGAGCGTTACGAACGATCACGTCTGTTTCTCTATCTATCTAGACCATCAGGAGGAAGAGGAAGGTGCAGATCCCGATGGGCCGCCCGGGGGAACGCGAGACCATGTCGGAGCACGACGAGGACGACGACAGCTATGAAGACGAGATCTATGAGGCCCGGAGCGCGCGGAGCGGGCCGAGCGCCTACAGCGGGGGCGGAGCCACGGGCCGGAGGAGCGGCAGGGGCGAGCGGCTGGGCGGGAGGAGGGACCGAGACAGAGAGCGCAGCGGCTCCAGAGAGAGGAGTCTGTCCCCACGCTCGGACCGCCACTCTGTGTCCTCCAACCTCCCTCCGCGCCCAGCCAAGGTCACCCTCGTCAAGTCCCGCAAGAATGAAGGTGAACATGGCCGCTTCAGCCTCCGTGTCTGACCGCTTGTAACACTGTCACGACAAGGCTCAGACTTGTGCTGTGAACTTTGCTATTCTCATTTCTCCTTATAATCATTGTCCTTGATGTGAACAGGCTTTAACACGACGTGACGTTTCCTGCTGGTTTGCACAAAACAACATAATCACATAAAAAGTGTTGAACATTCAGGCCCACTGACTTTTTGCCGTATGGATGATTTTATAATTGTGGGTACATTTGGTGTCATCATTTTTTACATATGATTATGAATTACAAGGTGTTGCAGTCCATAACAGTTTAATAATTTATTTAAAAAGTGTCTTAACTAGCTGAAAATCTTGATTTCTTCTTGTCTGAATTTAGTGTGTTTTTTCAATCAAGTATCAGTGTAAAATCTAAATATTTTGTATTATTTTTTTTTTTTTTTGCAACAGCAGCATTTTATTCATAAAAGCCCTAAATAGTCACTTACTTAATTCTACAACATTAAATTATATATTATATATATTTATTTATTTAAATCTCATGAACATTGATTAAATTGTGGCACCTTTTATCATATTTATTTTATCATGTTTTTTTTTTTTTTTTTTTTTTTTTTTAAGGTATGCATAATTAAAATACTATTGAGTTAGAATGTAAGGACAATTTTTTTCATTTATGATTTATTGTTATTTTTCCACATTGCCCAATTTGTCCGTAACACAGTTGAAAAAAACACCATAAATACATCTTTTTTTTTTTTTTTTCATTAAAACTAAAAAGGAATTAATTTTGTTTTTGGCAAGCACTGCATTTAAAAAATGTAATGTTTTCAGTAAGATACTAGAAAGAACATTTTTTTTCCCCTTAACTTAACTTTCTGAAATGCCAAATGTATCCCCAGTTGTAGTATCAACCGTATCCAGGTTCACGTCAGACAAAAAGCGTCTTTATAGCTAACATATGCTAACATTGTGTATGTGTTTCTGCGGTTTACTCTGTAAGCAGAATACGGGCTTCGCCTGGCCAGCCACATCTTCGTAAAGGACATTTCCCCGAGAGCCTGGCAGCCCGAGACGGCAACATACAGGAGGGAGACGTAGTGCTCAAGGTAAGATGAATGAGCACCTGTAGTCGAGGGGAAACAGATGGAAGCAGAAAAGAGTGTGTGTGTGTGTGAAGCGATGAGCGTGACTGAACTGACGTATTTAGTGATGTGACGAATTATGAGCGAATGCAGACTCCTGCTAATGGAGATGTACGATGCTGACATCTTTTCTTTTGTTTACTCTTCATCTAGATTAATGGCACGGTGACTGAGAATCTGTCTCTGATCGATGCTAAGAAACTGATTGAGAGGTCAAAGGGCAAGCTGAAGATGGTGGTGCAGAGAGACGAGAGGGCGACCCTGCTCAATATCCCCGATCTGGATGACAGCATACCTTCAGCTAATGCCTCTGACAGAGATGGTGAGAGAGTCTCCGTATAGCGCTCATTAAAATGGATTTGATCCTTCTACTTAGTAACGTGAAAGTCAGTTTTGTTTTTACCCCTTTTTATTGATCTGTTTATTTTTATTTTATTTATTTTGTCAGTACAGTAAAAAGAAAGCTAATTGTGTGCCGTATTTTTTTTCTTATTGAATATATTTTTTTTCTTTTAAGTATAAACTTCTCTAAATGATGTTGGGATAATTATTTGAAACACAATTTATACTTAATACCATTTTTATGGTATTATTTCTATATAATAAGTGATTTGGATTATTTAAATTTTTTACAAAAAGTGTGCATTTTTCTTTTTTTTGGTTTGTTTTAAGCTGTGTTAACTATATTTGAAACTTAAAAACAGTCATTTCTTGCCAAATAAAGCAAAAATGTAATTAAATGTTGACCAAATTTGAACAAGAATGTTAAATGTTGGCTTAGCAAGTAATTAAAATAAAACGTGTTTAAGCTGAAGTATTAAAATGAGTAAAATAAAAATAAATGTGCCTATTAATAAACTGCTGTACATTTATTAATTAAATTAAATAACAGTAATAATAATTACCAGAGTGCACAACATCATTAAAACATAGTAGTCATGATAAATCACATCCAAAATAAAAGTACTTGTTTACATATGTGTGTGTACTGCATGCATTTATTATGTATAAATAAAAATACACACACGTGCAGGTATATATTTCAGAGAAAAAAAAAGAGATTTAAACATTAACATTAACTCTTTTTGGATTAAAAATAAATTTGTCTTCATGTATTTATGTAATTTCGGGTGTGTCATTATTTTATTCCATTCGGATCTTTTGAGGAAAGAATATGAAATTCCAATAGAAATACTGCAGGTTCACTTATAACTCTGTAACACAGCACCTGTAATGGTGTGAAATCATTGATCTTTTTGTTAGATATTTCAGACATCCACTCCGTGGCCTCCGATCATTCCAACCGATCCCACGACCGGAAGAGGAGCAGCCGCTCTCGTTCTCCGGACCGCCGCTCCGAGCCCTCGGACCACTCCAGACACTCTCCACCACAGATCAGCAACGGCAGGTCAGATAGCCTTTCTGTTTGCCCCAATTTCTTCGGTTGCTGCCACACGAGATATTTGAGTCAAAATGAAACCAGAGGTCTGATTCATGCAACACAAGCGTACCGCTTATTGTAGCCAAATGGTCAGTTTTTTAGGTTTTCCCCCCTCAATTTTTAGTTCCTCCCATCTTTATAATATTCAACAGATTGAGTTGTATTTCAGCTTTAGGAGCTGGAGTTGCAGGCCTGCTCACCGCTGATATGAGAACAGCTTTGTGACAGGCATATGAGAGAAGCCTCTGTCAGACGGTACTGCAGTGCTTGACAAAACGCTCCTGTAAATTGGAAGTGTCCTAGATAGATAAACAGGGTGTGACAGCGGTAGAGGATGAGACGAATTTCATCTCCTCAATGAAAACCTAAATTTAAAGGTGAAGTGTGTCATTTTTTTCGCCGGTAAAATACATGGAAACATCAGTAGGCGATTTGTAGGTTGACTTATGAAGAGGCTAAACTCTCTGGAACAATGAAAACTGGCTCTGTTTGTTTCTTTTAGCTGCCCAACGGACTGCTTTAAGGCCTGTCCATACTGAAAAAGCGAGGCAAAATGCTTTTACACTGAGCTAGAAACGATTGTTCACCTTCTGCTAATTCATGACCGCATGCTAGGTGGCGCCATGATCTAAACTTGACATTGATTCTACAATAGGCAGTTATGCACTCTTTGTATGTTTAATATTCTTCATAAACGTACTAATATAAAAATACCCCGAGCTGCATAAAACACATACAGAAAATATATCCACATATCTATTTGCTTAGTTTGTGTGTAGAAAATGTCTTCAGAGCTTGTAGTGCCGCCGCATAGACCTTTTGGGTGACATCAGTGGCTCTGGCCATGTGATGTAATACTCAACTCTTATTGGACGCCCGTGTTTTTGCTTTGCGAAACTGAAAAGATTTGTCGGACTAATAGGGAAAAAAAACATTCAGATTTTTGTTGCGTGAATGTCCGTAGGAATCTGTTATTTTGTTCCAGCTTGTCGTCATGTGCGATATTCGTTTTGCGTTTTCGCGCTCAATGTCGAAAGGCCTCTTGGGTTTCTTACATTGGATCTAAGCAAATGAAGAAATCACACACTTCCCACAAGCCAGAATTGACCACACACACGTTTGCAGATGATCAGGTGTGCGAGTTTTCATGAAGTTTCTTCTGATTCTTGTCTTGAATCAGGGCCGCAGGGCCGACGGCTCAGAGAACCCGGCCAGTGTAAGTGTTTGGGTCCGGTTAACGCAGCGTCCTGAACTAACTAACGCATTTGTGAGCTTTGCACTAAAGCATGTGACGTGGGCAATCTCAAAGTTGTGTAACCCAATATGTGTGTGTGTAGTGTGCTGAAATGGTGTTCTTGTTTTACCTGAACTACTTGACGTGTCCATTTCATCATCCCAACATCTCTCATCTCTGGCTGAAGCCTAACAAACCAACTTGGGCACTGGAAATTCATTGGGATTGTATGCCCAATCCCAGCATGCATCTGTGACATCAAACATATCCCTTCATTCTCATTTCTCATGCAAATTCAAAGAACTGGTCTCAGCTGTGTTACCTCTTTTCTGCTGAGTGAAAACTAAAATAGGGGTGTCTGTCGAAAAAACGTACAGGTCTGCTGCTGTCGGTTTGGCAGCACAGGCGGAAACATGCTGCTTTTAACATCGTTTGTAGTAGTTCCTCTCTGCCTCAGAGAGTTCTCTGTATTACTGGCACATCTGCTTAGCCAACCATCCTTGAAAGTCGTCCAATAGGATCGAAGCACCACCTGCCCCGTATGTGAAGAGTCACAAAAAATTGGAATCTGTGAAGGCCGAGACTTTTTTCCCCCCTAAATCCAGCTAGGTTATGATTTGAAACCTTTTTTTTGTCAATGAATTCTTGATTTGGGAACCAATGGGTTTAAAGGATAGTAACCATTGAGAAGCCAGTTTTACATCCAACATCCAACTTTTTTTTTTAGATGCAAAGTGAACAAAGACTATAGAATACCCAAGACGTGCGGCGCTTAAAATGGCTGTGATATTTAGAAGCCCCGCCTTCTAAATAAAATAGCCAATCGTCGATATGGGAAGGTAGAAGGTTCGGGTTGCTATGGAAACAATTAGCATTCTGAGACGTGTGCCTAGACTGCGCATGTGCACTGGCTGATCTCACCTGAGAAATAAGCTTTTCATAACGCCATTTGAGCAAAAGAAACAACTATTATTGCACAGTTGTCAGATTTCATAGGTGATTTCAAATATGAAATTTAATCGTAAGCTTAGTGAACAGTTTGGGAGAATTTGATGTTTCCCAATGCAAAGAGAGAGAACATGCAGCAGAATTTTCTGACACATTGAGAACAAGAGAAAATGCATGCAAAATAGATTAATATTTTTGGTGTTCTCATGTTACTCTTAGCCAATCAGAGGAGTCATACATTTTAATGGTGCCTTTTGTATTTATTAAAAAATTGGCACTGTTAGGTCGGCACTAAATTCCGATGTTAAATTTGGATCCTGATGTAAAACCAGTTAGGGAGTTACTGAATGGCACGACTTACCGCAGACCAAAAAGCTCATCTCGTTCCCATACCTGAATGTAACAGCTCTTTGAAATAGAGTATGATTGGTAACCGCAATTGCTGCCCTCCTCAGCAATAACTATTTTTCTCTCAAAGTCGGTTTTATGAATCATAGGATCCCTAAAAACCCTTGGGCAGACGGTGATGGCTTCAATACTTTGAGGTATAGTGCGTTATGCCACACACTTATCCTCATTGTCATCAGCCAAGGCTTTTTATTAAGCCACACCGTAATTGCTGGGAAAGATATTCGTCATTGTCATGAATAAAACAGGACCACATGTGGCGGACCGGCCCTGCAGAGATGGACAGTTTCTGCAGTCTGTGGATGTCGCCCGCTGTTGTTTACCGTGACAATAAAGGTCACGGGCCGGACCTGTCATCTTTGGCCACGTGCCGAATTTTGGAGTGCCTCAACGGCGGTGCTGCACCTGGAGTCCTTTTCTCTTCCCGTCTTTCTCTCTCTCTCTCTCTCTCTCTCTCTCTCTCTCTCTCTCTCTCTCTGTCTCCTCCATTACTCCAGATCAGATGGGCTGCGCTAAATATAGTCCAACAAAGGAGCTGCAAAGCACAGCTGTGACCTTCAAGACTACCTAGCTGCCCTAGCCACACAATGTCCTCCCTCTCTCCCCATCTACCTCGCTCTCATCTGCCATTTGTCTTTCAGTGTAAACAGTGTTTTATGGGTTGTGTGCTTAGGCTTGATAGTGTGGAAAAAAGCAGTGTTGTTTTTGGTTGTCCTGCTGAGAGCAGAGCATGCATTAATCATCAAAAGCTTTAACCGAGCAGCACAAAAGCTCATTTCATTCCGCACTGTATCGTATATTTTCAGTGTCCTGTATACAGGTGTATTATTGATTGTACTTTCACTTACGGCCTGAAACATACTCTCCCAAGTACGTGAATTAGAGATGGGCGCTTTCGAAAAACACGGCTTTGTGAAGTTTCGAAACCTTTGCAAATCTTTCGTTTTGCATTAACGATTCGAAGCGTGTCGCAAAAAAGCCACATTATTTTAGTAAACTAGTCTTCATTATGCCATAGCTCGTTCAAAATGCCACAATTTTTTTTTTGTTTTTGTTTTGCATTTGGTTCATTTGATTCAAAGTTTTGATATGCTTTGTTGCTCCCGTTGCATTCTCGGCGTCACCACAAGGGACACTCTTCCAGGTTGACTGCTGTCATGACGGGAGCAACTGATTGAAAGTTTTGCAGTGGGTTAAATTTGACTCTTTAATAGCACCGATAACTCTAGAGTACCCTAGATTTGTTACCACCAAAATAATGCACTGTTGCATATTAAATAACCAAGCCACATTTTTCACTCATTTGGCTACTTGTGTTGGGAATGTTTCTGGCCTTAGGAAGAACTGTTTTCACTTTCAAAGTATATTCCAAATGCCTGATTCATTTGAGCACATTTTAGATTGTTTCTCAAATGAATTGGTTAAATAATAATTAGTTTGAATCATCAATGGTTTTTCCAAAATTTGGGCATTTTATGCGTTTTATTTTTTTATTTTTTTATAGTAATTATTTGTAGTATTATCAGTATTATTAGTATTATTTATATACTGGGTATTTGTACAACAGATAACAGTAGTGATTTGGTTTGTTTGGACTGTTCACTGGTTTGTTTATCAATCACAAGTTTTCCAGTAGAGTCTATATCTGGTTTTGTGAGAAAATAAGTATTTATTTAAATAAGACTTTAAGCAGTGTTACTGGTTATGATAAATCAAGTTGTTTTGTTCAATGCGTAAGAGATAGTCAATTTGGAAAATCATGTTAGCAGTTTGGTTCATTGAGACACAGATTCATCAATTATCATTATTATTATCATTAATATATATGTTTGAATTTCTAATTTGTTCCAAATAAACCTATTTTTAAGACTAAGTTGAAAAATCATTCTAAGAATTGATTCTTCCAAGTATTGCGTTGCTTATCTTTCAAACATATCACTATCCTAAATGTTTTACATCCAAACAAACGTCTCGCACACAATCCACTACTTTAAAATGCTTTGTAAATCGTTTTCCACCAAATTATTCAAAGACGGATTCGTTCACTGATTTGCTACAGCTAAGACCGACATTGAATGTGTGCCATCCTAACAGCTTCGCTCTGTTTCGTCCTTTCTCCTTCACCCACAGTCACCGAAGCCGTGATGAAGACCGGGTCTCAAAAGCTGGACCGCTTCCTGTACCTGCTAAGATGGTGGAGGAGATGCCGAAAGAGCAGACGGCAGCCAGAGAAGAGAAACAGCTCCCCCCTCTGCCAGGTCAGAGGTCACTACACATGAACACACTGTGATCGAACATGCGTTATTCCCAGTCTGGGTTTGTGCTCAGGCGGTGACGAGCAGCGGGAGTTTGTCAGTTTTGACAGCGTCTTTACACCTGCTTCGTCCTGCTGGGCGTCTCTGTGACCTCCCGGAGAGCAACACGCTCCCGTGGTGACGTTTTTGTGTGTGTGTGTGCATGCACTTCACTGAAATACGTGTGCTTTGATCTTCTCAGAGCCCAAGCCTGTGTACGCTCAACCCGGCCAGCCCGATGTGGACCTGCCGGTTAGTCCGGCAGACGCCCCGGTGCCCAGCGTCACGCACGATGACAGCATCTTACGGTGCGCCTCACTAACTTCCCTCCAACTCTGTGCTTTAGAGATATTGAGAAAGAAACGTCCTAGATGCCCTTGTGTGTGTGTGTGTCCACCCTCAGGCCGAGCATGAAGCTGGTGAAGTTTAAGAAGGGCGAGAGCGTGGGGTTGAGACTCGCTGGCGGGAATGACGTTGGGATATTTGTGGCTGGAGTTTTGGAGGACAGTCCTGCTGCTAAAGAGGGCCTGGAGGAGGGAGACCAGATTCTCAGGGTGAGACGATTCACTGTAACCACCTCACTGATTAATTAATGCAACTTCTGTCTAAAAGCTGTTTAGCAGATACAGTGCTTCCCACAGGATTTTGTGATACTTTGCATTCAGTTTTGGCACTTCAGATCTCTATGAGCTACTCCACAACCGAATGCCTGATAAAGCTGTTCACGTATTTTCTGTTGTCATACATAATACAAGAATGAGCCAATTTTCTTTATTTTTATCATTTATTTAAAAAAAGTGGAATGTTCCTTTTAAATCCTGATTTATAACCATGTAGTCAATATATCTTACACTAAAAAGCGACTAAATGCTGTGGATTTGGCTATATTACTGTTTTGTCTCAATTGTCTGCTTCTGAGTACAAAATTATGCGCATATTAATAGAAATAAAATAGAAAAAAATGCTTAAGCATAATACTAGTATTAAAAAAAATGTTTCACGAAATACTTGAGGGGCCGTCAATATACCTCATTGAATTCATCATTGTTGCAGAGCAAAAGAACTCAAAAGTCACCACACACTCCCATGAAGCATTACAGTTTCACTCTTAAAAAGCTTATATTTTAGAGCTTTTATATATTTTGAGCTTCTGTTTGAGATTCGATTTGCAGTGAAGGGTTATGAAGTCTGTTTACAGAGTGTTCAAAATTATATTTTCGCTTCAGATATTTCACAATACAAAAAAAAAAATACACAATAATATTTGGTTGAATAAAAATTTGGCCTGGACAGCACCAGAGTATTTTAGTAATGTTGAGATGATATAGTTTATTCAGATTGAAATTATTATTATTATATTTATTTATTTTTTTTTGTACTTTTTTATTTATTTTAATTCCAGTTTAAATTTCCCGTTATTTGGAACAGGCTTCAGGTCAGACAGGTCAGACAGCCCAGAGATGCCTAAAAATGTTGCTTACGAGACAGCTTGATGTTTTGGAGCAGAGCATTCATGCTAACGCTGTGTGTGTGTGTGTGTGTGTGTGTGTGTGTGTGTGTGTGTTTGTGTGTGTTTGTGTGTGTGTGTGTGTGCGTTTGTGTGAATGGCCATTTCTGTCTGATGTTGATACCTGCTTGGTTTATGCTCAAGTCATTTAATCTCTTACAGTTTCTTAGCAGTTGAGCCTGAAGATGTTTGTGGTGGCGTTTAGCTCTTGTGATGTATTACTCGAGTGGGACTCTTAAAGGCCTGTGGGTGAAGGGAGATTTGGTGTCCCGGCTTTTATAACCTTCTGTTTACGGGCTCTTTAACGGCAGTCCTAGTTTTATGGTGGTTCGCGCTTCCAAAATGTCCCTCCTGTGCTGTATAGAAGCTGTTAAACCTCAGTGTGTGAGAAGATGCTTGCCTTCTCTCAGGATGGTTTCCCTGGTGACGTCGGTTTCCATCTCGTTCCTGCCAAACGAAACCTCTTTCACTTCCTCTCTGGGTTTTTCCAACATGACGACTATGCTTTATATTCAGAACATTTGTCACCTTCCCTTTCTCGCAAACCTCACCACACAGTCACACTTTTTACAAACCTGTCTTGAAACTTTCCTTTCATTCGTTAGACCCTTTTAGAGAGGAGTTTTTGTTCTAAATGGCTTTTCATTAAACCCTTTGCAGGTAAACAATGTGGATTTTGCAAACATCATCCGTGAGGAGGCAGTGCTGTTTCTGCTGGACCTGCCCAAAGGAGAGGAGGTCACCATCCTGGCCCAGAAAAAGAAAGATGGTGAGGATCATATGTCGGCTCTTAATTTATGAATCCTTGTTCGTAAAACATTAAGCCCAAAGTATACATTGGCTCTCTGCTTTCCACAACGGTCAACAAACAATGAAGTCCACATTTTCATCCACAATAGTGTCCTGCACACAGACCATAAGTGAACTCAAGCCTTTATACTTTCCTTATGTAGTACATCATTAGAATTTGGGAATCGAAAATCCAATTATATACTGCCTATCAATCTTTTTGTGTGTGTGGTGAAAAGGGGCAGTTAGAAATGTATTTGTCTTTTGAATCATTCTTTCAAAAGCACTGATTAATTTAATCAAAATTCAATGAGATTCTGTTCAGAATAGTGAGAGAAATACAACCTTGATTTAAAAAATTAAATACAGTTTGTACAGAATCGTGCAGCTCTTTTTTTGCTCTTAACGGCTCTTAATCGACTCCAGTTTTTATCTAGCTGGCTGATTTTGAAAAAATTTTTAAAAAAATTTGCGAAAAGAGACTCAGAATAAATATGTTTGACATGTAAATGTTTCTTTTAACCACATTGGAATTGAAACAAGGCATTGATTAAGAATCGGAATCGATAAGAAGATTCGTAATTGGTATTCAAATTGATACAATTCAAATGATACTTAACCTTATACATGTTGCACTTCTGGAAAATGTGACTTGATTTAGGACAGTATTTGGTTTTGGTCAAGATTTTAAAGTTTGTTACAACAATGACTAAATAGCTATTTTTGGTCAAAAAACTAAAGTAGCGTCACTGGACAAGCGTGGTAATAAGATAACAATGATAAGATAATTAAACCAATAACATAATCTAGCTGGTTTCTCCCTGAATATTGTTTTACTCCGAACTGTCCTGATGCAAAATCCTATCCCCAATTTTTAAATGTGTGAAAATGTATCCCTTATTATTATTATTATGCTTTGTTAGCCAGTTTGCTGTATGATAAACTAGAGGTATTAGAAATACCTCCCTCCTTGATTGTAAATTCAAGATGTATCATAATGTCTAGATAATCAAGAGATTTTTAGCACTAGCTTAAGCTAGATTGACTGAAAACAAAAAAAGGGAAATGTTTAATTACAGCGTTTTAGCTTTGTAATATGCAGAAGGTGCGAGGAGATTCTGAGGAGGGATAGGATATTGCACTACGTCATAAATTAAACCTAAAGAATAAACCTTATATGCTGATCCACCAAGATGGTCAGACTGATCTGGTAGACACTTGTCAGACTGTCTGATAAACTAAACCCGATAAGATAAGCAAAATACCTCCTTCAAGAACTGCAAAAAAATAATGCTATAAAAAAAAAATCTGTTTGCTTCCCAGTGTATCGCCGCATTGTAGAGTCCGACGTAGGTGACTCGTTCTACATCAGGACCCATTTTGAGTACGAGAAGGAGTCTCCCTACGGCCTGAGCTTCAATAAGGGGGAGGTCTTCAGAGTGGTTGACACCCTTTACAACGGCAAACTGGGCTCTTGGCTCGCCATCCGCATTGGCAAGAACCACCAGGAGGTGGAACGAGGCATCATCCCCAACAAGAATAGGTGCATAAGCTATTATTGTACTAGTTTGCATTGATTCATGTTTTTAATATGTAGAGTTGAAGTTTAAGCTGCCGTTTTATGTTCTCTGCAGGGCTGAGCAGTTATCAAGCGTCCAGTATACTCTCCCAAAGACTCCAGGAGGAGATCGGGCCGATTTCTGGAGGTTCAGAGGCCTGCGTAGCTCCAAACGCAACCTGAGGAAGAGCAGAGAGGACCTTTCTGCTCAACCCGTCCAAACAAAGTTCCCTGCTTATGAAAGAGTGGTGCTTCGAGAAGGTAGGCCGCTGTTAGTTGCTATGGTTATTTCAGGTTTGAGCATCTATTTTTGAAGCTCAGCTAATCGTTTTCAGTTTTTCTGTGGATGTTTGCAGGTAGTATTCTAATAGACTTGCATTGAAGGACAATGTTGTGTAGATGTCTATTCAACCTGTTGTTTCTCCTGCTTAAAAAGCTGGTTTCTTGAGGCCGGTGGTCATTTTTGGGCCTATTGCGGATGTTGCAAGAGAGAAGCTGTCCAGAGAGGAGCCTGAACTCTTTGAACTTGCAAGTAAGTTCTACGTAATTAGATTTTTTTTTTTTTTTTTAATATTAAGGAAGTATAAAACATCCTTTTCTCTTTCCCTCAGAGAGCGAACCCAGAGACGCAGGCACAGACCAGCGCAGCTCTGGAATCATCCGTCTCCATACCATTAAACAGATCATTGACCGGGTGAGTGTGGACTCGGATAATTTAGTTAACTGCCATTCCATCTGCTCCGCTCTTGAGCGGAGTCTCTCAGACCCTGCAGAGACCCGGCTGGTGTTTCACCATTGTGTTTGTGCTGCTAGGACAAGCATGCCGTGCTGGACATCACCCCCAACGCTGTAGATCGTCTGAATTATGCTCAGTGGTACCCCATTGTGGTGTTCCTGAATCCCGACAGCAAGCAGGGTGTCAAGAACATGAGGACCAGGCTCTGTCCCGAGTCCAGGAAGAGCGCCCGGAAGCTGTATGAGCGTGCTCTCAAACTGAGAAAGAACAACCATCACCTTTTCACCAGTGAGTCGGAATAATATCATTAGTCTTCTATCCTTTTGATTTGTTAGTTTTTTTTAGTCCAGAGAACACAAAATGAGCAATTTTGAAGCATGTCCAGGACAATCTAGTCCATATAATGAATGAGACCTTTTGCATGCTTCAAAAGTGCCATAAAAGCTGTTTTAAATGCAAGCACCGCTTGTGTTCAATTTGTAGTTAACTAAATTCTGGCTCCACTTCCTTTTAGCCACCATCAACTTGAACAACATGAACGACGGGTGGTACGGCGCTTTGAAAGAGACCATCCAGCAGCAGCAGAACCAGTTGGTCTGGGTCTCAGAGGGCAAGGTAAGCTTCTCTAATTTTGTGGCTCATTATCTAAATGTTTCTTATTTATCTAGAGCCCCATTCTCCTATCTCACGATATCTTCATGTGCATATAGTCAGTGAAGCCGCTTCTTTAATTAGCAGTAAATCTCCATCTTAACTGTTTTCAAGTGGAGTGGCAGTTAATACACTGAACCCGATATTTTTGTAGTTTGTCAGTGATCTACGACTCTGTGTATTAACTGCCACTCCACTTGAAAACAGCTGATGGAGATTTACCGCTAACCAAAAAAACGGCTTTACTGACAAGATGTGCGTGAAGATATTGCTCAGTATATTGTCCAGCTCTAATTAGGTATCTGTAATTATAATTGGTGGTTGACTATTATATCAATAAGACCAAATTTTATTATTATCGGCATTTGCTTTTTGAGTTTTTCTGTTTACCTAAAAAGTGTTGGAAACTGAAACCAAGAAAGGATTATTTAAATGCATTTGTAACCTATGTTAACCTATATATAAACAAGGCTATTATTGCCATTGATTGATTGTGTTTGGCAAGGTTGTCAGATGAATTTGGCTTTCTATTATTAAACTGTATAACTGAGTAATAATACACCTACAGTTAAAAAATGTATTCAAATCTGAATACAGCTCTGAATATGATACAATAATTAAAAAAATTTTAATATTGGCTGATAAATGATATTGTACAAATTATCCCTAAAACAATTTCTGCTTCAAACAATATTTCTTGTCGTCATTTAATTCATTTATTTGGTTAGTTCCCATGTAAAACATTCCATCCGCTTACTATATTGGAGAAAAAAAACTTTGACGAGCAAAACAGCAGTCCAAGCGTTTGATGTGCATTAGTTTCCACTCTCACCCATCCATCATTTCATTTCCACTGCTGTGGGTCGTCAAACTCATCCTAACCATCCCTCCCTTCCCCTCTCCACATGCAGGCAGATGGCGCTCCTGACGATGACCTTGACATCCACGACGACCGCCTCTCCTACCTCTCGGCGCCGGGCAGTGAGTACAGCATGTACAGCACCGACAGCCGCCACACTTCCGACTACGAGGACACCGATACGGAGGGCGGGGCCTACACCGACCAGGAGCTGGATGAGACTATGAACGATGAGGTGGGTCTGCCCAGCGAGCCTGCCATCACACGCTCGTCCGAACCAGTCCGAGAGGACCCGCCGGTCATCCAGGACGCGACTGGCTACCCCAGCTACCAGCATGCTGTGCCGCAACCGGAGCCGGTCAACCGCATCGACCCGGCCGGGTTTAAGATGGCAGCGCCTCAGCAGGTAAAGAACATGAGTACCATTGTGTGTGTGTGTTGATTTACTTTTACTGTTTGTTTTATTTGGGTTATTTCTGCTATGCAGGGCTGTTAAAACTCTCTTAACTTCAAAAAAATTTACGTACTTGTGTTGTAATTTACAAAATACTAATTATAACATGTTCACACACTTGCCTGTAAGCGTGATGTACTCTCGCTTTTAAAAGTGCGGCAATTCAGCAACAAGCAGTTGTTTGCTTTTAGTTGGTTTGAGGTTTTATTATATTATATAAAATTGTCACTAGATTACAGTCAGACAGACCAATTAATCTAACAAAACAAATCATAAAATTCTATATAAAATATTCATGCTTGCTGATGTTTGTGCAGATGTCACATCCTGGAGGATAATGTTAATTGGCTTTTTAATTATAAAGATATAGAGAACACTGAAAGAATGAAATGTAGACACAGGGAAAATTGTGAAAAAATATATACATAATAATTTCAATAGATTTTAGTTTGTTACTAGTGAATACTATTTGTCAAAAATAACATCTGCTCAAAAGACATTTTATATTTCTTAAAATAAACCCCTGTAGTTTTGAAATTGAGATTTATTAGGATTTATTATACATGTAAATGCACAATTTAAAAACCAGACAACAAAACATTTGATAGATTTTCTGGCACTTCTTACTAATATGGTTTCAATCTGTTTGAGATTAACATATTGTTTAATAAAATAGCAAATATATATATATCTCTCGATGTACTGCATAGTAGAAATTGCCATATAACTAAACAAAAAAAAAACATTCCTTCCTTTGCTGCATTATGTGAAATGTAAACCTGTATTTTCTGCCCTAATAACATTTTAAACTGCATATGCAGCAGGACTGGACCACTACCTAGTTTCTGCTTCCTGTAAAGCTAAAGACACTATTTTACTCAAATGCACACTTGAGTTTGTATAAGCAGGTGATATTCTTTACCAGACAATCTCTTATTCAGCTGTCAGTAGCTACCAGTTAGCCTGGTTAAGGATGCTTTGGTGGTTGTAGCTGCTAGTGTTAGCCGGTGCTGTGTGTAACCTCTTTGCCCCGTACTCCACAGCAAGCAGAGGCCGCTCTGGCCTCGCCGCCCCCTCCCTCCGCAGCGGCAGCAGCGCCCCCTGCTGTCCAACCCACCGCGCCACTAGCGGGTACGAACCCAGAGGAGCCGTCTGGCACCCCTCAGGCCGACTCCCTTAACAGCCCCGTCCCCGTTGCCGACCCCCAGCCCGAACCTGAGCTCGCTCAGCCCCCAACACACGACCCCCACCAGTTGCTTCCTCCTGGCCCAGATCCAAAGGTACCAGCACCACCGGAAGCTGGACCCGCTCCCGGCCCGGTTCGGCCCGGTTCAGCCCAGCTCTCTTTCTCAACCTTGCCTGTGTCTGTCACTCTTTTCTTTGACTCCTCCCACTCCACTGTCTGCATGAATGCTCCGCCCACCCCAGGTGTGTGCTGCGTGTGTTCCTCTGCAACTGGCACACATGCACCACAAGAGGACGAGGGCCCGTTGCATAAGTAGAAGTGCAGTCTCCTCACATGTTGCCTCGTACTTCCTCTTGCATGGCTCCTAATTTATGACGTTTCTTTCAGCTTGTTCTGTCTGTAGTAGGGCCGGGCGATATACGTGACGGCTATTTGTAACGGTACCACTTTGCGAACGTGTAGCCGTTTTAACGCACTTTTTATTTGGTCGATACATTCACGAACCTTTTTCCTCTCAGTTGTCTCACTATTCACACTTATTTTGGAATTCTGCTTTTATATTTTGCACTTGGGAGTTTTTATTTCTTTCGCTATATACCGTAATGGTAAAAAATATCGGCACCCTTGCAATTTCATCAGAAAATACAACACTTCGTTCAAAACATTTTTCAGTTGCAAAAGTTTTGGTATTCGCAACTTTTTGAGAAAACAAAAGTGGTGTAAAATTCCAGTAGAGATTCCAGTTTTGGGGGGGTTCCACCAAATATTAAGTTAAGGGTGTCATTAATTTTGTCCAGTGCATTTTTTGGGTTCCGTGTGGAATTGTATCAAGTTTGACTTTTTCTTCGGTTATTTTGTGTTGTTTCAATGCAGATAAATGAATAAACATGCGAGTACCGAAACTTTTGCAACTGCAACGATTTTCAGACAGAATTTCAAGGGTGCCGATGTTTTTGGCCATGGCTGTATAAATATAAACTGGGAGGAAAAAGTCCAAATTGTGGAATATAAAATCTCTCAGAACTGTGATTTTAAAATAATGTAAACTCTGGATTTCAAGGTATAAATGCAGAATTGTAGGGCGAGTGTGAGATACAGTCCTCATTTTAAAACGAAAATGATCCCCATCTACTCTGGCGTTTTCACTGTGTTTCAGAAACGATTTTCGTCTACACTACACAACCCAAAACGCATGGCACATGACCATATATGGAGGTGCAACCGTAAATATGTATAGGTAGATTCCCTATTATTTAGATCACGGATGCGTCTACGTGCTTGCTGCGGTTGAATGGGGAATCTGCCTGAACATATCTATGGATACAGGAACGAGCATGCTGTTGTTGTTTACACGGTCGTCAAAGGATACGCAGAGTGAACGCCATTGTTTTCAAGTCTTTATTTTGCTCTGTTTACACTGAAATGCTAATTAAAACAGGATCTGCAGCGTTTTTAAAAGTCTTGCTTGAAAACACAGGAGTAGTGTAAACAGTTATGCGTTTTAAAATAAAAATGTAAACGTAGCCATAAATTCAGAATTGCAAGGAAAAAGTGTTGGCGTTTAAAATGACGCTATGACCTTTTTAATTTTTTTTATTGCGCGGTGCCAAAACAAATCTGAACTGCAGCATGTAAGCTCAAAATTCTGAGAAAAATTAACCTTTAGAATCAATAGAAACGTATATATAAATCAGAATTACAAAAAAAATGCTGAATTGTGAAATTAAAATAATTCTTTTTTTATTCCGTAGTATCAACAGGCTTTCGTAGAAAACATCATTAATAACATAAAAACATAATTATATTTTATATAATTAATCTTTAATTGTGGAATTGAGTTTTAAGAATTTAAAGTCATAAAAATTGTTATTTTCATCAAAACAATTCACTCATAACTAATTCAGTGATTTAATTTTTATCATCACTTAAAATGTTCACATTTTTATAAGATATAGATTTTAAATGTATTAAAATGCTTTGGTAAACTTTTTGCATATATTATTTATTTTATTGTATATTGCTATTGTTTGCACCAACATAATTTCATTGGAATAATTTCCCACTTATTATTTCTGTTTTTAATGTATTATTCATTTAGTGCAGATCACTTTGGGGAAAAACTAAAACCTTGGTTATTTTCACTGCGTTTTATTTATTGAATCATTTGAATGAATGAATCCTATGCTGTTTGAAGTAATAAATATATGAATCTTTTTTTCAAGCTGTATCGCCTGGCCCTAATCTGTAGTGATAGCCGTGACGGTAGCGTTTGGCTTTGACCTGAATCACACCTGTACAGACGGCCGCTAGATGCACTGTAGACGTCTCACTTAATTGCAAACGGATCCTTTCCCTGATTTGCAAGAATGGATTTCTGTAGTTGCATGTTCATTTAACCTGCAGACAGTACTTACAGCAATGTAAAAGGAAAACAACTGGACTAATCCTGCATAATGTCTTCATAACCGATGCTTCTTTTCTTAGATGAAGACGTTATGTACGAGCTTCTGTGATTATGTTAAGTTGTCTTATAGGAGGCGTTTGGACCTTTTACAGCTCTACTGTCTTCAGGCTATACTTTGAAGCTTGAGAAGGAGCCTTTCAAACAATGAATAAGACATCCTTAAAGCTCCACTTGGACCTATTATAAATTTATTAGATTTTGTTAAAGATGAGATGATCATAGAAGTGTAACCAAGTGGAGGTGCTGTACATGTTGAAGGGCTTCTTATCAAACTGTAGAAATGTAGAGCTGAGTAGCAAGTTGGAAGGGTGCTTGTTTTTATTGCATAGTGAATTAATTCAGTTTGTTTCTGCTCAGGATTGAGTTTAATTTCAGTGCTTGCAAGGCATATTTATGTATCCGTCATACATATAACGCCGTAATTAATAATTGAGCACCAATAATTATCATAAGCATCGAATCAGCACATTAGAATGATTTCTGAAGGATCATGAGAATGAAGACTGATAGCCTAAATTTTGCGTCAGAAATGTTTGCAAGTTGAGGGGTAAAAAAATGGAACATGTTTGATTTGTGCTCAAATAGATAAATAGATGTAGTCATGGTTATCACAAGAGACTTCTTGATAGAGAGAGAGAGAGAGAGAGAGAGAAAATTTTCCATTGATTAAAAACGATTATTGATTATTTTTAAAACAATATTTTTTTTTTTTATCTTTATAGTTGGTGATTTAAATTTTATTCATAATATATTTGTTTTTAAATTATTAGAAGGACAGAAATATTAAAATGAGCTTGGTTTTAACAATGTTTTTGGTTCTAACCATATTTATTATATGGTTTTATAAAACAATTTCAAAGCCAAAAACCTGACCTTCCCGAAAATCATACATACCTTCTTTCTTTTTTTCTTTTCTTTCTTATTTTCAAACTGCCTTGCAAGCACTTACGTTTCCTTACGGAAATGCTAATCTAGCACTTAAATATTTCATTACAGCTAATTTGAAATATTTCACCCGTTTAACTACCCTCGAAAACATCTCAGATCTGTTTCGTGAGCAGGTTGCTTTGCACAGCGTTCGTATCTCTTTTCCGAGCCTTTCCGTTCGGCCCGTCTCTCACGGCTGACGTTCTGTCCCTCACAGATGTATAAGAAGGATCTGTACAGCGTGGATGAGTCGGTGCGAGTGAACCACGGCGTGAAGCCTCCCCCTCCCCAGCAGCAGCAGCCTTTAGGCCCCCACCTCGCTCTCCTACAGCCACCAGCCCGTGTACCAGGACCAACAGCCATACCGCCAGTACGAGCACCCGCCTTATGGCTACGACGGGGGCGGCTACGCACAACCAAAGCCTCACAACTTCGACCCGCACCTGCACTACGACAACCGTGTGCCTCACTACAACGAGCAGTGGCCCGCTTACGACCAGCAGCAGACTTCGCCCCAAGCGCCGCCCGCGTCCGGCTACCCTCAGGCCCACCAGCCTCCTCCTCCTCCTCCTCCGCTGGGCTACGAGCCCCGCTCTCCGTACGAGGACGGCCCGACCAGGGATTTCAGCCCCCCTCAGTCCCAATACGATGGCGTGTCGCCGATGGGCTACGATAACCGCCCGCGGCACGCTAAACCCACACCGAATCGCTACGAAGAGCCGCCTCCTCCTCCTCCGCCAGTCTCCTACGACGCCCGCTCGCCCTTCGAGTCCGACCCGCACGGATTCCCGGGCGGTGCACATCGCTCCCCTGATCCCCCGAAGCAGTATTACGGGGACGCTGCGTTGAGGCCCTCGTACAACCCGGGAGCGCCGAGCAGGGCGTATAAAGCGCCGCACGAGCCCATGATGAACTCTGAACCCCCCGCTCCGCCTCCCAAACCAGAGGCCGTCTTGTCTCCAGGAGAACCGCCTCACCCCGTGGCTCCCAAACCATTGCCGCCTCCGCCCAGAGACGACGACGACGACGATGAAGACCCTGCCATGAAGCCCCAGTCTGTGCTCAACCGGGTCAAAATGTTCGAGAACAAGCGCTCCGTGTCTGTTGACCGAGCTAAGGATACGCCGGAAGTCGCGGGAATAAGGGTACGTTACCTTTTGATTCTGTGACCCTGGACCACCAAACCAGTCAGTTTTTTTTAATGCATCATCTGAAAACTGATTAAATGAGCTAGGATTGGACAATTAGCCGAGAGACAGGGTGTAAAACTAACCTTAAAAGTTGTCTAAATGAAGTGCTTAATGCACATTACTAAAGAAAAATGTAATTTCTAAATAAACCAAATATCTTTAATGAACATGATCTTTACTTAATATCCTTATGATTTTTAGCATAAAAAAATCATTCTGACCCATATGGCTATTTCTACAAATATATACCCGTTACTTATCACTGGTTTTGTGCTTCAGGGGCACATTTAACAGAGTTTTCCATTGTTGGTAATAATTTCAGCACGGCTCAATATCGTAGTGTCAACTTTTGCACAGACTAGAGTGCTAAATACTTTGTGGATGTACTTTCATCTTCAGCCCACAGATCTCCCAAAACCTGTGAGCACACCTGGTCCTGTGCTTAAAGCCAACTCTCTCAGCAACCTGGAGCAGGAGAAACCCTCTTACAGGTACAGCCACAAACAGTTTTCAATCCTTGTGATTTGATGTTCAAAAAACATTATCATCATCGGTGTTGAAGCATGGTTATTATAGTAACGAAGACTAAACTACGAAACATTTACATTACTAATAAAATGAACTGAAATAAGTTAAATCAAACAAAAATATTTCAGCTAGTTAATAAAGGGATAAAATTGACAGTTTTTTGAGTTAGTATAACTTAACATGCTAAATTTCGAATTTGAATTGAAAAATGAATTCAAACATTAAAAACAATAAACACATCTAGACATTTAAGAAAGCTATTTTTAAGTAGAAGTGCTAATGTGATGCTGTAGTGCCCTCTGCTGGTTCCGTTCTGTTAAAAAACACATTAGATGTTGCATAACACAGTTAAGATTGCTAATTTGTTTCTGTTCTTTCTGCTCCTAGAGCCCCGGAGCCCCAGAAGCCTCAGCAGCGTGTAGGGGACGACGTGATCCGCACCAACCACTACGACCCAGATGAAGATGAAGAGTATTACAGGAAGCAGCTGTCGTATTTTGACCGCCGCAGCTTCGACAACAAGCCCATGAATCAGCCCAACACCGGAATCAACCGCTTCCATGAGCCGCCCAAACCTCCTCAGCCCCAGATCGCATACCCCTTCACCAGGTACCGGCCGAAACCACACATAACTCCTGCGTGTTGATGACGCTCTTGTGTATATATCTCTTTCACACACTTTCTGCTTCAGGACGGAGTCTGCGGAGAAGGTCAGTCCTGTGGACAAGAGGTACGAGCCCCTGCCGCCCGTCAACCCTTCACCTGCTCCATACAGCCAGTCCACGCCTGCTGCTCCGCCCACATCCCTGCCCAAACTCAGCAACATCGAGGGTAAGAACGAGGCTGGAGCCTTCAGCTGTGGTACCTCTGGCTTTCAGAAGATGCGTTTAAACAGTGATTAAACAGACACTGAGGTGGAAATACTGAGAAATCGTCAGTGTCATGCGTTTTATTCGCTATCTTTGTTTTTTGGAAATTGCCTGACTCTGTGCCTGATTCCATAGCTTTAGTTATCCTAAATACATATGATGTTAAATATACTATATTATTGCATAATTTTAGTAGACAATTTTTTTACACCATAAATAAATTACATTAAATATTAAAAATTTGAAATCAAAAATTATTTATGTGTATCGTAAATGCACATAAATAATATTTACGCACTTGCTGGATAATTTTACAAAATGAAAGGTTTTTTTTTTGTTTGTTTTCTTAGATTATAGATTGTTTACTCCATAAATAATGCAATTAAACACACAAAAAAATTTGGCCAACAAGCCCAACTCCTTTTAAATATTTAACTTTAATATTAATAACCTTAAATAATTAACCTTTAATTATAGCTAGCATTTTATGTATACACAGAAATAAATTTTCACACATAATTGTGGATTACGTATTGTTGGGGATATATGGGCAAACGTGAAAAAATATATAATTTTTAATTATAGATTTAATTAAAGAATAATTTTACAACCTTCTACAATTTTTTTTAATTGCATGTCAAACGTCAAATTGCAGAATGTCTGAAACGAATGCGTTTATGTATAAAAATTATAATTTTGTTTTCAGTATGGTAATCAAGTACATAAACTTTATCTATTATTAAAAGATACTTTCACACCATAAATAATTCAGTAATTTATTACAAAAACAGAAGTAAACAAGTAAAAAAAGTCTAGATCAAATTATAAAATATATATTAAAAAAACATTTAAAAACTAGTAAATGAAAACGTGAATAAGCAGCACTCCCTTGCATAGTGTATATATTGTATATATTGTCCATATATTAAAAAGTCAGAAATCTTTCTCTCTGATCTCACAGTGAACTCGTTGCCAGATCCTCACAGCTCTCCCAAAGCCAAACCGGACCTGTCGGCTCTCAGAGCTCCGGGCCGAGACGACCCCATCCAGACCAGCTACCTGCCCCTCAAGTCTTCTATCAACGGCACGGACGCCCCTCCCAAAACGCTAGGCGTCCCAACCAGCTACAACCGCTACGTCCCTAAGCCTTACACCAGCTCGGCCAGACCCTTCGAGCGCAAGTTCGAGAGCCCCAAATTCAACCACAACCTGCTTCCCAACGACACGCAGTCCAAACCCAGCGTCAACAACAACCTGAAACCTCAGATCTCGCCCCAGCCCCTGGACGCAGACAGCGGCGTCGACACGTTCACCCGCACCATGGACAACAGGCCCAAGTATCAGCACAACAACATCAACGCCCTTCCCAAGGCCGTTCCCATCAGGTACCACGATGAAAGAGCAGCAGCCAGAGCTGGATTTATTGCTTCTGTTCACTAAACCACTCGCTGTCTGTTTTCTAGCCCTAGTGCACTGGATGACGACGAGGAGGACGAAGGTCACACGGTGGTCGCCACGGCGCGAGGCATCTTTAATTGTAACGGTGGGGTGCTGAGCTCCATAGAGACGGGAGTCAGTATCATCATCCCGCAAGGAGCGATTCCAGATAGTGTGGAGCAGGAGATCTACTTCAAAGTGTGCCGAGACAACAGCATTCTGCCCCCTCTGGACAAAGAGAAAGGTCTCCCTCTTTGTTGTAAATTTAACTTAATAGTTTTTTGAGCATCATGTCAGTATATTAGCCTGATTTCTGAAGGATCATGTGACACCGAAGACTGGAGTGATGATGCTCAAAATGCAACTTTGATCACAGGAATAAATTGCATTAAGAAAATTCACATATAACGCAGTTATTTTAAATGCTCTTAGTCTTTCACACTCAAGTATTGAATTTTTTGAGCCCAGACTTTTGAACGCTGGTACAGTTGTTGAAGCTGACTGATGCCCGTCTCTGCTCTTCTAGGTGAAACTCTGCTCAGTCCTCTGGTGATGTGCGGCCCTCATGGTCTGAAGTTCCTGAAGCCCGTGGAACTGCGTCTACCACACTGTGCGTCTATGACCCCTGATGGTTGGTCTTTTGCTCTAAAATCCTCCGACTCCTCGTCGGGTACGCTGTCCTTTCTCTCTGTCCTATGATGGGTCTTTTGGGATCGGGATTGAGGCTGTTTGGAAACAGCGATTCATCTTGTGGTGTCCTTTCATTTTCCGGGTTCTCTGATTTAACATTTCACGCTGGTCACATGCTTTCGCTGTGTGATCTGTGCGCTTGCTTTGCTTCATCGTTTTATCACCGGTCTTAATCGCAAATGCACTTGATGTCTCTTTAGCTGTTGTTCATTCACAATTAACACATGTGATATTGTTAAATGTGACTGGAACAGACACACGTCATTGGGAGACGACCAGGAGCGAGCCCATCTAAAATAGCACTCTCTTTGTGCGTACATGCAGGAGTCACTCCTGATTTTGTGATGGTGGTGATATGGATGTAGATAAGAAATATAATGAACCCGTTTGGCATTTGCGGTCTTTAACAAGCTCTTTCTAGATTGGGTGTGACACCCATTTATAAATAAACTCTGTGTGAACAGAACTGGTTTCTAAATGGAGCAATTGGGTTACTCTCGGGATAGTTTTGGAAGCACATTTAATTTCATTTGCAGGACTGAATCTCTTAAATTATTGTGTATGAATGCAGGAGTCACTTCTGATGGCAGTAATATGGTTTCTTGTGGCTATAAAAGTGAGGTGGATGCCAGCAGATTTTGGTTTTATTTTTGTATCCCTTTTTTTTTTTTTTTTTTTTTTTTACAAGAGTCAATTTGGTTTTCACACCCATAGCCGAAGTGTGTGTGTGTGTGTGTGTGTGTGTGTGTGTGTGTGTGAACAGAACTGGATTAGGTGCTCTAAAGCGGAGCGACTGAATTTGCACGAGCCCCATTCACACCGCATCTAGAGTCAGGGAATCAAAACCATGTTTATTTTAATAGCAAAGATGAGTCTCTTAAATTCGGAGTCACTCCTGATCTTATGATGGTTGACATGGTGATAATGTGGCGTCTTGTGTTTGTAAATGACACATGCTGTTGATTTTAAAGAAACTCTTTCCAGGAGCAAATATATTTGTCACAGCCCTAATTAATCAAACAGCGTGTACAGAACGGCATTGAGCATCCAGAAAATTGTGAATTTAGTATGGACTGCGCGATTACTTTAATTTACAGTGAATAAAAGTTTTTCAAATTTTGATGATATTATATTACATATTTTATTATACTGTGGTAACAAAAGATCCCATTAGTTAATGGTAGTTATTACAGTATTCTTTTTTTGTTGAAGGTAATAAAAATCTAACTGTTCATGTTGGACCCGGAGAAGTAAATAGTATTAACAGATTTGATTGTAATGACACATATATTCAAAAATTGACATCCCCCCCTCCCCACAATTCGTGATCAGATTTTTGTCTAAAAGCATATTCTTCATGATGTTCCTCCTGTTGATATGTCCACAGGTGACCCCAAATGCTGGCAAAACAAGTGTCTACCAGGAGACCCCAATTACCTGGTGGGCGCCAACTGTGTGTCCGTGCTGATCGACCACTTCTGAAGAGAGCAACAGCTGGTCTGTTACTGAACGCAGGCGCCTGGACCCTTCTCCAGTTCTTCTGCTCAGGAGGAGGCATTTGCACCACTTTATGAAGTATTAATTCTTCCCTCTTTTCTTTGATGGGCCGAAGCGTTGTTCCCCAAACAAAACAAAACAAAACAAAAAAAAACACCCCTTTGAGAACAGCACTGACGATGGCACAGTGCTACGGAGCGCTCCTTTTCCAATTCCCTTAGTTTGGTTTTGCCTTTTACTTTACCTTTTGGTGCTTGAAGACTTGCAAAAAATTAATGAATAAATACATTACTGAAATCGAACTGCTAACGGAATGCATGACCTGTGCCACAGACAGTCGGAAAAAGTTCTCCCATTTTTGACATTTAGCAGCGTCGTTTTTTCCGAATAATTAGAAGTCTGGAACGGAAACCGGGGTGGGTGGGTGGGAAGAAAAAAAAATGAAGTAGTTTTACGTAAAACAAGTGAATCCTACCAATGTGCTCCCAAACAGAAAAGTCCATGTACGTAGAGCTTTTTTGTTTGCGAGGTCATGTATTACTCGTGGAACGCTGTAACGGATTCCCGCGGCTCTGGAAAGCATGTTGGTTTGTAGAGAATGAAGAACTATTGAACTTTTCGAAGTGAAGAACTGCTCACTGAAGGAATGTGACTGTTGCACTCATCTGCTCATGGACTTCCCTCTGGCTAAAAATGAAAAAACACACACACAAAAAAAACAAAAACAAAAAAAATGGGCTCTTTTTCCTCTCTCTCGTTTTGAAGCGATCTTTTCTAGCGATGTTTTACCGTAGATAAACATTGACTGTGGTTTTCCGAAACTCCTGCTGTCTAGAGATCTATGCATGTGCTATGACTCAGGTCCAAACGCCTGCTACTAAGTTGAGTACACAAACCTACCCATCATACACTGCAAGCAGTGATGCCTTATCTGCATTTTTTTCTTTTTGTTTTTTTTTTTTTTTTTTTTTTTGTTGGTTACTTTGACCCGAAAGACTAGCAAACGTCGAATTTCTGTTACAGAGGGAAGGACACGAAACTCTCCCACCGTACCGAAGCGGGATATTTAGCACACAAATAATGAACAGGTCTGCTTTTTCACTGCTATGCATATGAAGTCAAAGAATATACAAGAACACTAGGATATGTTTCAATTACAGCTGTATATATTGTGCTAGCATATGGCCTTGGTTCGCTGTAAATGACCTTTTGTACATCTTTGTTATTTTGTATAAAAACGTAACATGGAAAAAAAAATTTCGTAAAAAAAAAAAAAAAAAAAAAAAGAGGAAAAACTATAACATTGGTAATGTTTGTATTCCGGTTATACTTCTGAGCCTTGGAATTTACCTTAGCAGTACGGAGGATAAAAAAAAAATATATAAAAAAATTACGTAATAAATGCAACGAAAAAGGACGTTATCTTTTATACCAACAGCATATATACAAAACACTACGTAATGGCATTTTTAACAGTTACAGAAACATTTTTATTATTTACAAACTAGAAAAGTGCTCGGTTTAAATAATTTAAGGACTCTGTACTTCAGAAGGGTCCGCGTTGGTGGTTGGACCCCGACTTTATTTGTGATACTGGATGCTGTATTGTGTGCCCTGAAATGTATTTTTGTACTAATAGACAGTTTATTAAGGCACATCAGTACGACTTTGTTTTGATATGACGACGCAGCTTCATCCCGGGTTTAGTTTCTTTACTTTTGTGTGGCCACATTCTTTTTATTTTCCTCTTCGTTTCTTTGCAGCGCATTTCTAAGTATACGACTGTATTAATAAATAAATTCATTTTTAAAGTTAAAAACCGATTTGGCTTTCACTACGTCTCGCTATCTCACGATTGCGAAACGACGATGTCGATGACCCCCCCCGGCGTTGGGAACAGAAAGAAATCGGTTCACTCGGGTTTGTGGAAATTGTTTATTTTCGAGCTCAGAGGTTGACGGGAAGGGAGGTCATGGATTTTTACCCTTTCACCTACTTAAAACACACTGCAGCTGATTAGTCAAACTCTTGAGCGGCTGACACGAGGCCATTGAGAAAACCGGCGACAGACTTTCTCGAAAGCCGTTGTGTCAGCAGGATGAATTTTCAACCCGTGAAGTAGTGACTCTCAACTGGTTTGTGGCAAGTGCTGAATTACAGCCGCAATTACTGGGCGACCTTTGCGCCGAAACACCATAGCGTTTGATTGGCCGCAGCCGTCGAGGTTAGCTAAACGCTCTACAGGAAGCCTGTTTTGCTACATTAGTCACAGTTTAGAATCTGTATTTCACATTTAATGCAAGCCAGTTGAGAGTTAAAGTTTGCTATTATATAAAGAGTCTTATTAGAGTCTATTAAACTGCGCTGATTATAAAAGAACATTATTAAGAGGTTAAGCAATAAGGCACACGTTTATGCATTTCAAGTACTAATGTGAAACGGTTGACAGTACTGGTCTGTAGAGGTTAAAATCATTCGCTGTAATCACTTGTTTTCCCTGAGATTAGTGGATATTAACTACTGGTTAGTAGATTTCAAAAGTTGCACCGTTAGCTTATCCTATGGGTTTTTACAGTTTAATTTCCTGCGACATGATCGACTTGTGAATTTCCTGAGAGAGCGGAATGTATTTCTTTTGCGTCAGGTCCAGGAAGTAGAGAGGGTCTCGTATTAAAGTGGGGTCGAAGCCCTCCTCCACCAGCTTGACTTTCTTCATCTTGAAGGTTCCCGTGACTTCCAAGGAATTCTGAAATAAAACATTCGTTGGAGATGAGTTTCAGGGAGAGGGTTCGTCGGGGAGGTACGCGGGAGGTAAGGCATCGAACCTGAATTCGGATGAAGCGAGGTCTGGCGTACACGGGAAGATAGTTCGCCAAAACGCTGCACGTGTTAACGCAGTCAAAGTCTCTGCCTTCATTCAGTTTTACAGCTGCCATACCAATCCTGCCTTCATGACCTGAACATAAAGAGTGGATGCGTATTTCAGTCAATTATTCTGCTGTTGCAAACCTGTGTGCATTTCTTTGACCACGAAATAAGATATTTTGAAGAATGTTGGTAAGCAAAAAGTTGATTTCTGATGACCTTCATAGTATTTTGTTGTACAATGGAAACCGAAAGCATTTGTCTACCCAGCATTCGTCAAAATATCTTAATTTTCAGCAGCTTGTAAATGCTTTTAACAACCTGATGCTGAGTGGACTAGCTTTTCAATTTTTTTATCAGAGCAGTTAAATTAATCAAAGTATTATAGCAAAACTTTGGTTGGTCCATTTTATTGTTAACATTTCCATATTTGCAAGTAATTGACCTGATTTTAAATTTCAGTACCAATGTTGATACTTTTGACAAATTTTTAGCAATTGGAATATTACCTGCTGATTCAAAAGCATTTTTTTTTTGACAAATGAGCCGACAAAATTCTATCAACCAAAAATCATTAATGATTTTTGGTTGATTTGTAATAGAATTTGGTTGATTTGTCAAAAAAAAAAAAAACCTGGTTTTGAATCAGCAGGTAATATTCCAATTGCTAAAAATTTGTATCAACATTGGTACTGAAATTTAAAGAATGCATTCTTTGTCCATTATTTCACACACTCAACAGATCATCTGTCAGTGATTGGTTATAATGATCAGGCTGAAGTATCCACTGACAGGTATCCGTTCTTTGTAGCCAATTAGACACATCTGTTGAGTGCATGCACAACATGGCCAATCAGAGGTGTCTAACAAATGAGAAATGCTGGTATTGTCACACTTAAAACATTTACAATCTAGACAGCACTACAATTGGACAGCCTCCCTGTAGCTCAAACACTAGATCATGGCACTACTGTAGCACCACCAAGGTCATGAGCTTAATTCCCCAGGAAATCAACAACATGAATGCAATTTAAGTTACTCTGGATCTGCCAGATGCATAAATGTAATGACCTTGCTTCCATGAACAAAACTACGGAGAACACTAGACCTTCAAGAACCAAATTAAGTATCCATTCAGTTCCCAACCCTTTAAATTTCTAATTTAAAACCTACCTTCGACTTTGACTCCGTACACATTGGCCTCCTCGATGCAGTCCACCATCGTCAGAATATCTGCTACCTCAGTTGTAGCCACATTTTCTCCTTTCCACCTGCAAAAATATAAAAACGCTCACGCGATGCTTGAAATTCTTAAGTGCTCGAAACCCCCTTCAGCTTCCTTACCTGAACGTGTCTCCAACTCGGTCATGAAAGTAGACGAATTTATCCCTGTCGATCCTCAGCAGATCTCCACTGTTGAAATACAAGTCTCCTTTCACAAACACATCACTGAGTCTCTTCTTCTCGGTCTGCTGCTTGTTCCCAGCGTAGCCGACGAAGGGGGTGTGTTTGGTGATTTTCCCGACCAGAAGGCCCACCTCGTCTACAAAACATTTAGTATCAAAGATTGCGGGGCTAAAGCTGCACATGTAAGATGTTCAGGATTAAACATTAACATTTTTTACGACGGCGCTCTGCTCAAAAGATCAACGTTAAGTCTTACAACCTTCAAATACTAGCCTAAACAAACACCTAGCACTATCTTTACAGACGCCACATAACTATAAAAACTACAAAGCTTTACCTTTTCCAGCTGGGATACACAGACCCTCGGCGTTCCTCACGGGCTCTTCTTTATCAATGTCAAACTTGATGATGGAAAAGGGGAAAAACACCTGTGTAGTGTAAAGGAAATTTAGCTGACTCTGCACACAGATGCTTCTCTCAATGCTAAGAAATGTGTATCGTCGCTAACCTTGCTGAGAATATTGATACGACCGACCACTCCAACTTTATCGGTGTAGTTGATGAAGCCCACATTTCCCTCCGTGGCTGCATAGAGCTCCCGGACATAAATGCGTCCGAAACGGTTCAAGAACTCCTTCCAGACATCTGCTCGTACTCCATTTCCAATGGCAATTCTCACTTTGTGGTCTCGGTCACTGTCTTTCTGCATCATGAAGTGGACAAACATCCTAGTTTGTGTTTCTATCTTTGCACTGGTTTAAATTATTTGCAGATAAATTTAAGGCACAGTAACCTAGTGAGCTGCCTCATAAGGGAATATGAAACCTCACATACATCAGGTCACACTAGAAGTTCTCAAACAGTATGGGCTATCAACACCAAGGTTATGAGTTCGATTCCCAGGGAATGCATGAACAGATCAATGCACTACAAATTTTACATGCAAAGTAAGTCATTTGAATGCAAAAAAAGTGCCAGCTAAATGTGTGAATCAATCGAGTCCCTTTCAAGAAAGTCTGTTCACTCAGCGGTAAAACCTATTTTTCCTGTCTAAATGAATAGGGGGATCCTTGAAATGCTTGCTGAACAAATAAAGCACATTTTTGAAATCAGCAACAAAATCTGAAATCAATCAGTGATTGGCTTGTTCATTTAGATGGCAGGGCATATATTCCTTTGTCATTTCTCATATTCAAAAGTGAACTCTCTTTGTATATTTATTGTCTTTGGTTTCGTGTTAGCATGTTGCTAAGCTAACCGGCGCTATATAACTCACCACTGTTCTGCAAACTTTCACTGGTTAAACGGGAATTCACACGAGCTGCAGTTTAGTAAATTTGACTTTTCAGTATTGAATTAAATATTTATAATCAATTTTCCTGAAATTTTCCTTTATTTTTGCAGTCCATCTTAAATGACTGGAAATTTATAATTGTTAGCATGTTGCTAAGCTAACAACTAACACGCCTAAATATAAATACTGAATGAAATTGACAAATTAAAATTTTAAAAAAGATTTTTGGTTGCAATGCATTGTTTGAGGACTATAGACAAAAAAGCTGAAATTTTGGTAATAATGCTGCAGCTTTAAAATACTAATAATAATTGTGCTCCCTACAGTCTTCGTAGGTCTAGGCAGCTCACTAGGTTTTAAAAGAGCTAATGATAGTTCGAGCCACTAAAAACAAACTATAAATACAAATATATCTCTTATAAAATGCATGCTCTTTTACCTTTGGCGTATTGCAGAGGTAGCGCAATGTTTCTCCAATGTACTGCATCACGGTTATGTTGTACTTTCTGCAGTCATCCCAGAACTGAGAAGCGGAAAACTTCCTCCGCAGAACCACGGTGTTACCTGGAGAAAATATGTGCGCAGCGCTATATATACACACAACCACGAGACAAGAAATATAAAACCAGCGCATAATACAATCCATTAAACCTCTTTCAATGGATCCGACAAGTCCGATGAGGAATCCAGCACTGTGATACAGAGGCAGATTGATGTAGAAAACGTCTTCAGACGTCACTCCACAAACACCCTGGATGAACGATGAAGCCCAGACCCTCTCATGGGTCACATACGCTGCTTTAGGAAGACCTCCATGGACAGAAATACCAATGTTATTTAAGGATCCATATTATATATATATATATATATATATACACACAGCAGTATCGGCCTGCTTTGATATGCTATTGAATACAACAATAAATATTACAGAATCCACTACACGTAGCCTTGTCAGATACCTGTAGTGCCGGACGTGTAGATATACAGTGCTGTAGTCCTGATATGGATGTTGGACCTGAGAGACGGGGACAGAGGCTTATCTGAAGCTTTGGCGATGGCTTGACTGATACACTGAATGCCGTCTGTAGTGCAGGTCTCATCTGACAGGAGGTACACGGTTATCCCCTTCTCTTTCAGGGCCGGCAAGATCTCTTCAACGGCGTCACGGAGCTCTGCAAGAGAAACACTTCACTGCAAAACTACGGTTACTGACGTACATGTATCACAAGATTTCAGAGGGTTCAAATTTAGCAGATTTTCAGTAGTTAGCATTAACGAATGCGGTTTGTAATATCGTGTCAAGTCTTCCAGATATTGGTTCCCAAAGAAACAGTTTTTTATATGCACAGCATGTGCTTGAGTTCTCTAGGCCAGTGCTTCTCAAACTTTTGTCTTATGTTTCCCTTAAACCCATAAGCGAGACTCCAGCTGCTTCATTAATGTGCTATTTTTTTTTTAATATTATCCAAAGTGTATCCAAGTATTTTCAGCTTGACAGGGGGATATTTCATAAGAACATGCTAGACTACTGTATAACTACAAGAATACCAAAGTGCTGTAAATGGTAAACAATTTGGGCTGCTTTTTGTGATTCTGCTAAATTTATTAATAAAGTATTATTAAAAGTGATTACTTTAAAAAGATTACCAGTTTGCAACATCAATTATTTTTGCGAAGTTGCAGAACTGCCTAAATGTTTCAGTTCTGCCTTCTGATTGGTCAATACAGATTTCAAATTCATAAATTCTGTTTTATATGGTTAAGAAAGCAAAGTAGGGGGCAGAAAATACAACATTTACAACAGTTACGCTAAACACCTCGTCATATCACATATCATGTGCAGGAACTGTATCTTATAGAGCAAGGATTTATCAATCAATCAATTTACTAAATAACATGCCTTTTTATCATCACATTTTTTATATGAAATATAAAGTTAGTGCACTGTACCTAACAACATCCTTTAGTTGACTATTTGAGCAATACGTCACAGCCTCTTCGACTATCCTGCGCAAGTAATCTTATAAGATTCTAAAAGTCTTCATTTCTGTTTTTATATATTTAAGAAAGCCATGTAGGGTGTAGGAAAACCCCCTACACTGAAATTTTCAGTTCCTTCTAAACTATGAATATGACATTTTTTTGGCATGAAAATCAATAATTAATGGACATAAAGAGGTGCATAGTCTGCTTAGACCTGCACCACGGACAGGCGCCGCTTTTCTCCAAGGTCGCCCCCATGTCTCGCTTCCGTAATTGCAGTATGATAATGATGTCCTGTCCACCGCGGACTCTGATTCAGAAGCACACCTCCTCATCATGTTGTTGGACATCGTTACTCGCACAGTGGACAACCTGGGGCTGGATTGGTAAGCGGACGTGTACAAAAACCAATCCCAATCCAAGCTGGACAGCGGTTTTCCAAACCAGTCATGCCAGCCCTTTCCCCTTCTTCCCGAATCTCCACCAGGAGGTTTCTAGGTCCTAGAAGCCACCCTTTTCAGCGTGCATTACTAATGCCACATCTGTGGATTTCAGAGGTCTGAAAGGAACTGAGACTGCCCCGATATCCAAAGATGGACTCTTTGGTGAGTCGATTTAATCCCTTGCCAAAGGATATCCTTTTTGGGGATAGGTCTGGACTCCTGCATGATGACGGCACATGTACAGAACACGGACACAGGAGCAACAGAGTTGGCACATAAAATGATTGGAGCGATAAGTTCTCCAATATTTTTTAAAGCACCTGAGCATCTGTCATGTGCTGGTCAGGACCCATGAAGTTGTCGTTCAATGAGGATTCCTAACCGGTCATGCGCCAGCTCAGTGCCAGCCCTCTCCCCTTCTTCCCAAATCTCCACCAGGAGGTTTCTAGGTCCTGGAAGACACCCTTTTCGGCGTGCATTAATAATGCCACAGCTGTGGAGGTCGTAAAGGAACTGAGACTGTCCCAATATCCAAAGATGAACTTTTTGATGAGTCGGTCACTGCTGTGGTAGACAAATTTCAGGCAGCGAAACAGCAGTCTGTTGCTTTTTGCCAACTCGTCCAACGTAGGCCAAGGAAGGCCTCTCCAAACGCTGATGATTTGTTTGTGCTTGTTTTTGTTACAGCACCAACGGGGCGCCCCACGTGAGGAGCTGTCAGGCTCACAAGGACCAGTTCAAGGGGCTTGTGAAAACAGCCCATTTATGACGGCCTCCGAAGCTGCCGTTTCCTCAGTGACAGTGAGGGCCGATATACATCAAGTTGGAATAGATCCTGCCAAAACTTTGCTTCAGGATCCTGTACAACTAAATCCTAGGGTTTTTACAGCTGATATTTTGTTGTGCCCAAAAAAGATGGCAGATTAGGCCCAATATTTATGCTGTTTGAATCTTGCACTCCATCTCATCTATTCTGTCTCAGATCCGATCGGGTGAATGGTTTTTGACAATCGATCTGAAGGATGCATATTTTCACATTCAGATCATCAAGAGACACAGGAAGTTCCTCAGGTTCACTTTAGTTTCAATTCTATGTTCTTCCCTTTGGATTAGCCCTGGCTCCATAAACATGCATGGACACCGTACTGGCCTCGTTGAGGCAGTACGGTGTTTGTGTGCTGAATTATTTGGACAATTGTCTAGTGTTAGTCCAATCACAGACTGAGGCACGCTCTCACCACGACTTTATGCTAAATCACTTAAAAAGCCTGGGCCTGCAAATCCCCAAAAGAGCGATTTAACCCCCTTGCCAAAAGGATATCATTTTTGGGGATAGATCTGGACTCCTGCGTGATGACGGCACATGTATGGAACATGGACACAGGAGCAACAGAGTTGGCACATAAACTGCTTGGAGCTCTCCAGCATTTTTTAAAGCAACTGAGCAGCTGTCATGTGCTCATCAGGACACATGAAGTTGTTGTACAATGAGGATTGCAATCTGGCGAGGAATGTCCATCTGTGGGCTCAAACCAGGTTTCTTTCAATCAGGGAGGTTCACATTCTAGGTCACCTGAACGTGGGGACAGAGCTTGGAAGACGGGGAATGGAGATTACACCCCTAATTGGAGAGCCTCATATGGATCTGTTTGCACCAAGCATGATTACCCATTGCCTACTCCCCGCCTCCTCCGTCACCCCTGGGCTTGGACGCTCTGACCTACCAATGGCCCAGAGTCAACCTGTATGCTTTTCTTCTAATTCGACTAATCTCGACAGTGCTGTCCAGAGTATGTTTGGACAGAATGGAAAGGCTACTGCTAGTGGCTCTGTGGTGGCCCACCCAGCTGTGGTTTGCAGTACTTACCAGTCTGTTAGCAGGCTCTCCATGGAAGATTCACCTCAGGCAGGAAATGCCGTCACAAGATCGGGTATGATCTGGCACCCATGGCTGGACTTATGGGTGTGGCCACTGAGCGGAGTAAGTTCCGGTCTCTCAGCCGAGACTATTGTGACTATCATTAATTCTGAAGCACCTTCCGTAAGACATTTATATGTTTTCAAGCGGAAGTTGTCCAATGTGAGTTGGACCCAGTTTACTGCCCTGTTGGTTCAGTGCTGGAGCTTCTCCAAAGCCGTTTCACGGAAGGAGTGACACCGGCCACTCTCAAAGTATACGTGGCAGGCATATCTGCGAGTCACGCGTACATAGACAGCATTCCAGTGGTTTCTCGATTCGTGCAAGGCTCACAGTGACCGAGACCTTTTCGCCCCGCACAATGCCATCCTGGGATCTGTCTGTTGTATTGGACGGACTGTTGGGACACCCGTTCGATCCCATTGAAACGGTGCCTGAAAAAGTCCTTTTAGTAGACTTATCCTCCCTTAAAATAGCAGGGGATTTGCAAGTGCTTTCTATCTGACCTTCACGTATAGATTTTGCGCAAGGATTGGTAAATGTTTCGCTCCAGCCAAGGCCTGAGTACGTACCAAAGGTATAGGGCTTCAGACATTCGTCAAACCAGTGGGTGTTCCCATAGCCGATTACGTCATCATAGCATCTCTATTCGGGGAACCGTGGGTACACACGGTACATAACCAAGATTTTTGCAACCTCCTCTTGCCTTATGCGTAAGCACCTAGCTTTGAATTGTAAATGAGCATAATCTCAATACGGTCGGCCATGCTGGTTTGTTTACATCTAGCTACCACAATTCATTGGGCTCAGGCAGTTTGGCGTGACTTGCCTGCAATGCTACGAGTCGTGACTTATGGGCTCAAAAACCCTTAATGAATTAAATATTATAACAATTGTATAGTTTAACCCATATATATATATATATATATATATATATATATATATATATATATATATATATATATATATATATATACATATACACACACACACACACACACATACACGGGTTATAGTAACATGTAAGAAATATTATAGCTGAAACACTGCCAAATGTCCATAATTAGTATGCAGTACCCAAAAATATTGTGACAATATTTGTAACATAATGCAACATCTGCATTATTGCACAAGCAACTATTTTTGACAGTTCTAAGCTTTTTTTAAAAATCATTTTGAAACACGTCACACTTCAGTTTCTCGCGTTTAAGAAAGCCAAGCCTTTAGAAAATGGCTGGGAATGAGCGCAAAGGCCTCACAACATGACATTCCGACGCTACAGTATCCCCCACATCCTCGAACAGCGTCTAGCCTCTCTCTAGTGACGGTGCGTGTGAATCTCACCGGCAGCTGCTATGAGCACGTTCGCGCCGCAGCAGGAGAAGCAGTGAAGGAGTGATTTGGCTCTGATATTGAAGTTCAGGAGTGCTGCGATACAGCCGAGCTTAGCCAGGCCGAGCCAGGTCCACACGAAACGGGGCTCGTTCCCCAGGAAAAGCGCGACCGTGTCCCCTTCTTTGAGCCCAGCCTCCGAGCGCAGCGCATTTGCTACTTTGTTGCTCTCCTTCTCCACCTCCTCGTAAGAGTAAGACTTCCCCTCGAAATGAATAAACGCTTTTCGCGGGTGCTTCTTCGCCGCGTCCGCAAAGCAGTCCACGATGCTGTAGAAGGGAGTTTTCCTTTTGTATACGTTTAGTCGGATGCCGCATCCAAGAGCCCTGTACATATACACGCAGTCCTGGAAAAAGTATGGGAAGAAAGTTTTCAGCAGCGCGGGGAGCAGAGCCAAGCCTGCGAGGAGAGTGATCCACACGTACATGTTTACCGGAGACTGGACAGCACTAGGGCTTTGAGATTAACTATATGCCATAGCCTGACACCGCTTTCACTGTCTTAAAATTCACGGGAAACATTCTCGAAATGCAAGTTCAGCCCTTTTGGGGCTCCAGAAAGAGATTATATCATTCTGATCCACCCCCGACTAGAGTCTCATCGGGATGCCAGATCCTTCGTCAAATCGGTTCCAAATGATTTTTAATGAGAAACCAATACATTTTACATAATTAACTGTGGTTTGTGGTTGTTGGTAATGACCCTTTTAAAGGAAACCGTGTCGAATGTTTTGCTGCAGACACTCTTTGCGACTTTTTATTTTTATTTTAAAAAAATCCTCTATATCAGGAATATTTTTATATCAGGTAAGAGTCTATTAGGATATATAAAGTTTTTTTGTAGTTTTTTTTTTTTTTTTTTTTACAAATTGCTTGTTGCAAGAATATTTTAATCTGACATCTGGTAAGTGTCTATTTTTTATTTTTATTTTGTAGGTTTTAGACTTTATTTGAACAAATATTGAGTAGCCTGTTGTATTATAATTTTCTAATTTAAACTCCCCAGTTTACGGAGGAAATCTTTGTTTTATAGAAACTGATATTCAGATTATTTGAATTTTAAAGAATGATTTAAACGTCTATGGCAAATTCATGGACTATTTCTTATGAATTCATGTATGCCTTGATCAAATACTCTCTAACCATTCATATTGAACAATAACATACTAATAATTGCATTTAAAATGTAATTTTCACATTTAAAAATGTCACAGCATTCACTTTTTATATAACTATATTTTTTGAATACAATTTTCCACCTAAATTACAAATAACAACATTTAGTGCAAGAGTGTTTTAAACCACCAACATGGCAACCCTCATTCAATTCAGCCTTTGAGACATGAGCCAGTGGGATGGTTTCTGTGGGAGCCAGTCATCTTACAGCAAACTCTTACGAAACTATTTGTTCACTGCAGAATACAGGGAAACCATAGTATCAAATTCTTAGAGAGCCTCTTTTCAGATTGACAATGAAGACCTTTTAAAACTCGTTTATTATCTTTTTAAACAATCTCGTCATATAATAGCGTGCTACAAGATAAGCCTGTGGACTTTTGAAATATGCACAATGAGCAAAATACTTATTTGCACCAATAAATTTGTCATATTAAATGTAATAATTACGTTTCGTGTGCCAATTGTGATTTAATTAAGTCTGAGCGAATAAAAGATTCGTTTTTTTTCATTATAAATTCTAACATCCAGCTCTTCACAACCTGAAGTGACCGTCCAATATCGACTGATGCGTGTCACGTGTCAAAGGTCTGTAGCTTTTCACCGTCTCATCTAAAACAAACAGAGGGTCGGTGATTACAGCAGGGTTGAAGCCCTCCTCCACCAGCGTCCCTTTCAGCTGTTTGAAAGTGGAAGTCACAGCCAAACAGTCCTGCAATCAGAAACCCTTCGACTTATTTGAGAGACACGGAAGAGCACGTGAATACACTGACGCTGCAAAGAGATCATGTGATCAGAAAGGGCATTGTGAAGTTACCTGGATCCTTATAAAACGGGGTCTGGCATAAGAAGGGAGGTAAGAGGTCACGTGACTAAAAACGGCTTCGGGCTTAAAGCGATGGTCTTTCTTCAGCGTGATGGTAGCCATCCCTGTCTTTCCCTCATACCCTTCAAAGTTAATAAACGATGAGCAGTGTCACTAATGGGGATTGGTAGAAACATTAACTAGCGGTGTGAAGAGTTCACCCAAAAATTCAAACGTGCTAAATACGTACTCGCTCCAAGGCCATTCAAGATGTAAATGAGTTTTTAACGGATCCTCTGCAGTGAATGGGTGCCGTCAGAACGTGAGTCCAACGCTTGATAAAAATAATCCGGTTAACGTGTGATCGGTTTATCATGAAGAATTATATACCCTTGCATCTGGCCAAAATATGATAATCCATAACGTCTCCTCCGGTGAACAGGTTCGTTCTTTTACATTAAAACCCACTAACATTTAGACACGTTTAGAGCTGTTCTGAAGTTTTTACGTTTGTTAATAAAAGGTGCTTGATCTGTGCATATTTCTCTCCTGATTCAGATGAGAACCTCTTTCAGTGGAGAAAGCCGTATTCTTGATAGAGGCGTAATGGATTTGTTTGCTTCACAAGACGTGGGGACTTTTGTGATGGGTGTTTTTTTAACTCTCATTCTGACGGCACCCATTCACCGCAGAGGATCCGTTAGTGAGCAAGTTTACATCTAAACATATGCAAATACATTTATTCATCTGTTCTTACGCAGATTCAAACTCATCTAATGGTCTGAGGATAAGCACATTTTCAGCAAAATGGATATTTCTGCGTGAAATATTCCAAAAACGAGTGAAGTAGCATTAAACCTGGAACTGTAACGCCGTATACATTTGCTTCCTTCACACCCGCTGCCATGGTCAAGAGGTCTGACACTTCATTTGTGGAAACGTTCTCCCCTTTCCACCTGAGATGAAGAAGACGATAGTTATTTCAATCTAATATTAAAGCTGTAACTTGTTTAAAAGTAGAACAAAATTCTGATACTTCCATTTTTCTTTTTTGTTTACATTTTAAACATTAGAAGAACATGTTCACTAAATCTTTGTGTGAATACAAGATATAGTGAAGGCTAACATCCTTATTGTATTCATTCAGTGACTGGAGCATAGGAAACTTATCCAAGATGGAAACGACTTCTCGTCAGTATTATTGAGCAAATTATAGACGTTTTAATGCCTAGCTCTGTTGAACTATTAAAGATGAGTCAATTCCCTTTGATTAAATCAATTTCAACCCTGAAAAATGAACAACTGATTCTTGCAATCGATTCTTGATTCCCAATGCCTTAAAGAAATAGTTCGCCCAAAATGAAAGTCCTGTCAACATTTACTCAAGTAGTTGTGTGAATTTCTTTGTTCTGCTGAACAAAAAGGAACATATTTTGGAGAAAGCTTGCCACCAGGCTGTTTTGGGTCACCATCGACGAAAAAAAATAGAAAAAAAGTCAATGGTGACCCAAAACGTCCTGGTTACAAACTTTGTACAAATGATGACAGGGTTTTTATTTTTGGGTGAACTATTCATTTAAAACTAATTATTTTTGGAATTGATTCTTAGCCCTATAGAACAACAATTTTAATGGCATTTTTTCACCTAAAAGTGTCGCCCACCCGATCCTGGAAGTAGATGAAGTTTTCGTGGTCTATCCTGAACAGATCTCCAGTGTTGACGTAAACATCTCCCTTCTCAAACACATTGTAGAGTTTCTTCTTCTCTGTCTGTTTGGGATCCCTGGCATATCCAGCGAATTGGACTTTCTGGGTAATCTTTGATACCAGTAGGCCGGTTTCACCTGTATTTCAGTCAAAGACGCGTTAATGACAAATTCGTTAAAGTAAAAACACAACATCTGTGCCGTGTGACTGATCATGTGACGAATAAACATTTTACTTGCCTTTAGCTACTTCTATACAAAATCCTTCTGCGTTCCTCACAGGTTCCTCTCGTTCTTGGTCGAACTTCACCAAGGCATATGGTAAGATTGTCTGAAACAACATTGACGTGTTCATTTCTGTACTTCTGGTTTGTCTAATTTGATGAACTGCGTGTGAAAGAGTGTCTACCTTATGAAAAAGATTAATTCTACCGACAGCCCCGATTCTCCCAGCATAGTTCAAAAAGCCCAGGGTTCCCTCGGTCGAGCCGTAGAACTCTTTGATGGCAACATTTCCAAATCTGCTTATGAAGGTCCTCCACACCTCTGGCCTGATCCCGTTCCCGATGGCCATTCTGACGTTGTGTACTTGGTCGCTAACGCGCTTGTAAGGATGAGAGAACAAAGATGAGAAAACAGCTTATTGTGCAGAGCAAACAGAGCACTGCGGACAGTGGAGCGGAGACCGGAGGAAGACATAACTGAGCATTCATATACAGCAGAATGTGATGAAGAGGGTTATATAAGGAGGCATAACAAAAACAATAATTTTGCACGTCTCAAAACAATTAGCTGTGTGGAACATACTACTTCAGGTAGGTTGTCATAGTTACGATAGTATTAATGGCATCAAAATGTTTTAATTTAGCCCACACAACCATCCTTTGAGATAAAAAAATAGAAAGTTTGTGATGCCGTTTGGCTTCTTAATATGTTTAAATACCTTTGGCGTATTGCAGAGGTAGCGCATTGTTTCTCCAATATACTGTATCACAGTGACATTATATTTTCTGCAGTCATCCCAGAATTGAGAGGAAGAAAACTTATTCTTCAGGACAATAGTAGATCCTGAATACAAAAAAATGTATAAATAACAAAAAAAACATGAAAGCATGTGCACGTAAACACAAAAGTTATGCAAAACAAAACAAGCACATAAAAAAAGCATAAAATATCCATAAAAGCACATACAAAGAAGTTTTAAATTATAAAATAAAATAAATAAAAACTAAATCCAATATTAATAAAAACACATACACACACACACAAAGCTAAATTAAAAAACAAAATTCATAAAAGCACATACTCAAAAAAAAGAAAAGAAAAAGTACTACAACAACAACAACAACAACATTCATGAAAGCACATTCACAAAAAAATAAAAGCAAAAAAAAAAAAAAAAAAAAAAAAAAAAAACAAAACACAAAAACTAAAACATTTTGAATTACAAACACAAAATCAAAAGAACAAACTCACACCTCTTTCAATGGCACCTCCGAATCCTACGGCAAAGCCTGCGCTGTGATACAAGGGAAGGCAGATGTACACCACATCATCACACTTCACACCACAAAGGGAGAAAAAGCAGGACGTGGCCCACAGCCTCCGATGAGCGACCACTGCTGCCTTTGGGAGACCTGAGGGGACGCGCTCATGAACTTCACACACTCAACAGATCAGTCCTTTTCCTGACACAGGATTCAGTAATGAAGGTGGTCTTACCCGTGGTGCCTGACGTGTAGATGTACACCGCTGGGCTGCTGGGGGTGATGTTGCTCCTCAGCTCTGCAGGTAGCGGCTCATCCGAGGCCTGCGCTATCTTGTCTGTAAAGCTCTCCATTCCCTCGGTGGTCACATGCTCAGTCAGTATATAGACAGAGACGCCCTGCTCTCTCAGAGCCGGCAGCACCTCCTCAATGGCGTCCTGCAGTTCTACATCAGGGGTTTTAACATACGCAAGGGATATTCTTTATGACTACATGCGAGTTACACTATTTCAATGAGGCAAAGAGCGATGGGAAACTTTACATTACATTAAACTTCCATATGCTTTCGAGCAAAGCTGATTCATAAATTTGGGAGAGTTTCACGAGGAGTGGACCAAAGCTGGAGTCAAGTACTGACCGACATACTTTTAAACTTAACATTGCATAACTTGAACGTTTCTGTTTTGCAGATCCTTTTTTTTTTGATCCATCTTAGATACTGGACTCACTAAGCTCTAATCATCAAAATTAAAATTAAAAAAACGAAAATGCTTGACGTCTTTCTAAATGTTTTTACTATAGATTTAATGAATCTATAGAACATACGAAAGTCAGACGATACTGAGAAAATGTAGAATTTGAAAATAACTCACAATTTGAAAGAAAAAATGATTTGCCAGATGTTTCCTTGCGATTGTGAAACATGTCAATTGCAACATATAGACTATATTGCCAAAAGCATTGGGTCACCCCCCTCCTTCTAATAAACAGGTTTGACTGCTTTGGTAACATTCTAAGGAATTGTGTGCTTCTTATGTTATTGCAACATAGATTTGCAATATAGATGTAAAAAATGTGAATTTTTTAAATGCACAGCAAATTAAATGCGCGACACAGCGAAAATAGGCTTATGATTATTACAGTAATAAACAGGGAACGCAAAAACACGGTCACTGAGGTGTTACTCATCAGGTAACATCAAAGCGTCTTCTTTTCTTTTTAAGAAACATAAAAACACTTAAGAAAACATCACACAGCTTAAAACGAACATCAAAATATGCACAAGAATGTTTGCTCCTAAGAACTTTTTCCTTTTTAAATTGACTGCATTTATGGAGCCTCTAAACGGTTCATACAGGCTACTTCCACTTGTGTTACTAATAGTAATGTTGCTGAAACAGGGGACAAGGTCTTCTCAGACCCTGCGCAATAGCTTTACAGTGAATACAGTTACTACTTCAAACAATGATTGCATTTGACAAATAAAACTTTGAACTGAAAGGCATTACCTGCACCAGCTATGAGCACGTTGGCCCCAGAGCAGGCGAAGCAGTGCAGAAGCGATTTGGATCGGATGTTGTGATTGAGAAGGGCAGCAGCACATCCGATCTTGGCCAAAGCCAACCATATCCACAAGAACATGGGCTCATTTCCTAGAAGGAGCGCGACCGTGTCTCCCTCGTGAAGTCCTGCGTGCTTCAACAAACTCCTGGCGATTTTATTACTCCGTTTATCCGACTCCGCGTAAGAGTGCGTTTCATCCTGGAAGCGGATGAACGCTTTGTCGGGGTTCTTCTGAACCGAATCCGAGAATCGGTCCACCAAGGTGTAGAAGGGTTTGGCTTTGAAATATTTAGTCGTACGATACATATTTCTTGCTACCAGAAAGTTGTGCTTGACATCCGCGATAACGTAAGGATAACGCAACCTTAAGGCAAGTAAAATTAAAACGGCACTTACAACAAACCAAAACATCGTGAGATCCGATTCCTTTTCCGTAAAAACTACTTACTCGAGAACGCAATAACATTTATGTAGCTATAAAGTTGAGTTGTAGGCGGTGCTTCGTTTTGTGGGAATGGACGCAGATTGGAGCTGATAGTTATTTCACATCATGCACTTACAAATTCACACCCCAGCAGTGTCATGAAAGACCTTAAAGTACTTAACGTTCCACCTGCACTTAACAGTTACATTACAAATTAACGCAGTGATGTTTTTTTTATTAATACGTAATTAATTGCGTTTTATGCAATCGTGTTCAAAGGAATTTAATGAAATCTAAATGTACTTGATGTACTTTCTAAAGTAAATGATACAATGTGCACCAAACTGGCTAGTTCTTTTAGAATCTTCTTTTAGAAGAATTTCTCACATTTTAAACGAATGAAAGGTCTTTAAATTGTACGACCTGTTAATAGATTTAAAAAAAAAACTCTGTAGGAAAGGAAATGGGATTGCTAGACTCTGGAGCTCGATATAAAGCAGTATAAACTCCAGAAGTGTCGGTCAGGACACAAAGAATGAGGTTTCAAAGTGTTTTGAATATTAGTCGAAAAATGACAAAACATAGCATTAGTATAAAAATGTGCACCTATTCACAGCCGAATCAGTTATTAACCATTTCTAAATAACAGTCAAAGTTCTAAATATGCAGGTAATATGCAAGATATAACGTTTTTAGTTTGGTCATATGAAACGACTTTAGTGGTAAAGGAGTCCATATACAGGCAATGCAATTTACTGAATGACATCCACGATAAGGGGAATAATACTGGTTATTTTGTATGGCATAATCAAAGGTTAACAGATTTAAAATCAATTTAAACATTTAAACCTAATATTTAAATCGCTACATGTCCGGGAATGCCCAAAAGCACAAAGTTAAACAATGCTATCCAAACATACCCAAGGATACACATAAATCAATGAAAACTTACTTTAAGGTCATGTACTAACACCAACGCACATCCAAACTGCAGGCAGGAAGATACTTTTAGGCGAGCGAGGTGTTTCTGTAACAAGGAGTCATTTCAGCAAAGAATTCTCTCAGTTCTCTTTCACCGCCTATGAGGCTAGTTCCTTGGTCTGTTCACAGTTCTGCTGGGGTACCCCTTCGTACCATAAACCGCCTAAGAGCCATCAGGAAGTAATCAGAATTCATGCTACTGAGGAGGTCCAAGTGTACCGCTCTAGTGGTTAAACACTTGATGACCCCCCCAGTGTTTTTCTGTACTTCTTGCAATTTTAATCAGCATTGGCCCAATGCAGTCTACACCACATGAGAAAAAGGCAGGTTTATGGAGACAAAGACGAGCAGGAGACAAGTTGGCCGTCTTAGCCGACTTTGCTCTCCAGCGCTGACACTCAGAAAACCCAAAATTGGTGCCAGAGTTTGGCAAACACATGCTCAGCTCCTGGATGATGTGCGTCTAAGAGGGGGTGTAAGGTGGTTTCATCAATGTACTCAGTTCTCCTCAAATGAAGTCCTAATCTGATTAAATCACTACATTTGTCCAGTTCAGGAGCTAAGGTAAAAAGATACTTGGTTCTCTTTCTCTAAACATTAATTGGCGATAATCATCTGTTTCAGAATAGGAAGTAGAGGTAGGGTTTACCTGAAATTCTTTGGCAATGGCATCCAGGAGTTCTTGCCAAGTATTATAGTTCAAATTATTAGGGATAATGGATTGGGGTGGTACTGTTGTGGTGCCGCAGAAGGCAGACTTCCATAGCTCTTTGGGGTCATCGTTAGGGTTTATTCTTGGCATTACTGGCCAGTAGGAAGAATCTTTTCATCTCAGTAAGGATATCAAGTGAGGTCTCTGGTGAGGTCATCTACTGGATTGTTAGCAGAAGCCACAAAGCACCATAAACAATTCTCGTTAATTCCTGGCTTTCAGCAACTCTGTTGCAAACAAAAATTTTGTAGTATCAGGATTCAGATCTGACATCTGGGTAAGGACGGTGGAAGAGTCTGTCCATAATACTGTGGATTCTATTGGCAAGGTCAGTTCCTTCTGGAGCAATTTAGCTAACTGCATGGCCACAAGAGCTCCACAAAGTTCTAATCGAGGAATTGACTGAGAACGTTTGGGAGCCACTCGGATCGAGCTACCACGAAAAATAAATACTTGGCCCCTATTGTCAGTGGTCCTCAAGTATGCCACAGCTCCATATGTCTGTTCTGAAGCATAGTATGTGGACTTCCTGGGAGACACCATCCTCCTTCACCTCAGGAGGGACATAGGTCCTAGGTAGGGTGATGTTTGGTAGGTACTGAATTCTCCCTTATGTGCCTTGACCGCAGGAGTTCTGATGGTAAGTTTGAGTGATCCCAACCCCACCGTTTATTCCATAGGTGACTGATTTGGACCTTTGCTCTGATGGAGTAGGGCAAAAGAAGTCTAAAAGGGTCATATTGCGTAGCTAGGCCCTTGTAAATGTTCCTGAGAGTGGGAGTCTCATACACTACAGGTCGGTGCTTGAATGTCAGGGTGTCAGTCTGCCAGTCCCAGCGCAGGCCTAAGGTTGACGCTGAAGGTTGTCTTGAGCTAACCAAAATTCCAAGCACTCAGGGGTGGCCAAACTCTGAAGGCAGCTGTCTACATAAAAACATCTCTCTACTGAGAACCTGATGGACTCAGTGGCACAGCATGAACTGCATGTGGTGCCAAATGGCAACATTTGCCATTCAAAGACTTTAGGGGGCTCATCCACTTTCAGTGACAAGTGTAGGGCCAAGTTGCAGATGCTGGTTGAGACTCTGCCCATGATATTGGTGGGAACAGCTGAAAACAACACAAGATTTCCTATTATGACTGACGATGTGGTGAGGTATATACCAGCATTCATTAGAGTCAGTTGTCTCCTCATTTACCTCCTGGACAGCTCCTGTCTGGGTTCAATCGGGGTAATGAAATGTGGCTGATCTGACCCAATCAGAAGTAAAGGTTGAGCATCATTCACCGGCAGGATGGGAAAACCACGTGAGTGTTGACTTGTTCCATAGGATAAGACTGTAATGACAAATTGAGGCGATCGGCAGTGAAGGCATGTTCAATTTGATACAAACAAATTGCAACAAAACGCCTATTACTGGATGTTTCTCTTTAAATGATCAAAATAAAAGCCTATCAATAAAATTCTTCTCCGGGGGCCTTTTATACAAACTGGAGTCAAAACCATTTTGTAAATAACTTTGTATTGTAAATTCCATTTTTTCATCTTTGACCTAGAGTGTGTGTGTGTATATATATATATATATATATATATATATATATATATATATATCATTAACATTTTTAAGCCTTGTACATGTGCAAATCTGCAAATAAAGAAATAACATAAAATAAAAGACATACAAATATAGGATTTATATGCGCTTTTAAACTGTTAACATTTCACCATGCTGTTTTTCACATTTTTCCAAGTTCTACATTTTATCCTTAATCCTAGTTAATTGGAAGTTAATTTTTAGTCCACCTCCTAAACTAAAAAGTCTGTCTTGCAGAGACTAACTAAAATTAGCTCTAAAACTTACTGCCAGTGTCTGGAAGATAAATTCTTAGTACAAGATTATGTGGTGCTGGTCCTTCAAGAAACACTTGTTTGTATAGCCTATAAAAAAAAAAGTCTTCATTCACAACACATAAAGGACAGTTTCTGAAATAGTGCCGCCATATTTATTTCAAATTAAATTCAAGCACTTTCAATGAACTATGTTTGTTTTCAAGTACATTCAAGAACCGTGGGAACCCTGTAATTAGTAATACAATACGTTTTAAGAAATCAACCAGCTATCACCTTATCATTTTTCCTCATAAGTTGAAGGTGACAATTTCGCTCTCACGTCCTGCAGAATATCCTAGGAACACAAACAATGTTAGTTGGAACTAAACATTGTTCATAAATTGTCCTCACATTTTTTGTGAGTGGAACGACACGAGTAGGCCAGATAAATGTAAACCCTGTTACCATTCGTGATGTGTATATGTGTGTTTTTGATGTGCATGATTAATCTCAATTTTGTGCCAACAAAACAACAATCTTACAAATTGCCTCATCTGACCTACAAAGTTAACCATTTCATAGAATGCCTCAGATGTTTAACAATAAGTGTCCTGTTTGATTTTTGACCTCATCTTATCTGCCATTGGACTTTGAGTGGAGACTGAGGAACCACACTCATGTGTCTGGAATATATAATAACCATATACTGTCAAGATGTAGAGAGAAAAAAAAAAAGTTTTATAATAGTGAGGTTTTTTTTTTATTCAATATAATAAATATAGCCTAAATATCTAGGGTGACAGCAGATAACAGAACAATAGTTTGATGTAAAACAAGCTTGCTTTATTAATTTAATGTAACAAATTCATTGCATGGACAGTTCAACTGCTAAAAAGAGTACAAAGACATCTGGCTCAAACAACAAACAAATAAACAGTTATAAAAAAACCTGTTTGCTCAGGCACAAACAAATAAAATCTTCATTTCTGAAGCAGTGCCAATGGGCTGTCGAACCCACTGTCCTGCTGACGCACTTTCAACTCTGACAACTTTGGACATATTTTCCAGACACCATGCCCCTCAGATCCAGGGATTTGCTCTCTGCGTTTCTTTGTTTTCCTATCCACACACACGCCGGGTGGAGGGTAAGACGGAGGCTTAACGATCTCCTTGTATATGGTAACATCAGAGTTATCTCCGATGGAGCTTCCAAAGTCCAGAGCGCTGTTAACAGAGAGCGGCTTCCCAGGCTCCGGATAGGAGGAGGTCAGGTGGACGTTGTTGATGAAGACGGAGCCATTACTGGTTAAACTCCAGTCGCTGTGTCCGTCATCGCGCACGGGAGCTTCTTCGATCAGGAAGGGCTGGACGGATGACGGTTCTCCTAAACCCTCCATATACATTTCCCTGCTGTGCTTTCTCAGCGTGACATTAGGAGTCTTGATATCGCTGTTAAAAATGCTATCATGTGCAAAGTGTGTGTGCTTCTGAGTTACCTCACCAATGGTAAAAGAGTCTTTGGAGCCATATACCACTGCTTCATTGGCTTTAGATTTGACGCCTCTCTGTTGAGCTGTCATGGATGTGTAGTTGGTATCCGTTAAGTTGTAGATCTGATGGATCCGTTTGGTCTTCCCGACCTCGAGGGCTTCGGCGCCCAGCACTTTAGCAGGAGAACCGCTGGTTTCAATGTCCGTTTTCTCAAGCCCACCTAAACAATATCAATTTTCCCAAATGAAAGTACAGTATGATGCTACAAACGAAGGCTGAGTTGAGGTTTTACCTTGAGAGATATGGGTTCTGGAAAGCTTGCGTTTAGCCACTGGGGTCTCGAGGACTTTGGCCATGGCAGCTAGTTTGCTAGCAGCGTTTATGATTTTCTTCTCCGCTCTGCAGAAAGGAAAGGCGAGAATGAAGACCATAGAGATAAAGACAGGCCATAAAAACAGAGGTGATTAGTGGTTCCTCATACCCTGCGGCCTGGCCTCCGTCCTCCAGCAGCTCCTGCAGGCAGGTGAGGTAGTATCTGCGCACACGTCTGGCTGTGTCCTGTCTTTCCCTTAGGACCTCGGTCCTGATCAGCTCGGCCGCCCGGTCCTTACTCTCCTGCAGGTAACGCAGCATGTCTCCTACAAACATGTTGAAAAATTTATTAAAGTGCAAGTAGGCCTGTCACAATAATCAATATCTCGACTTATCGCACAATATATGAACATGACCTCAATTTTTGGTGACCCATTATATTTACATACAAAAACTTTATAAAAACACACAATTTTTTTTTTTGCATTCCACTTGTGCAAATGAGCTGCTATTCCCTGCCCCCTTTTCCAAAATAGATCCGCACCATTACAGCTTGTACTTGCTAAAACATCTGTTTTTGTTCTGATTGTCATGTTAATTGCACTGCTAAATGTTTAAAAACTTTTTCTTGTCTTTTATTATCTAGACCATTTTAAAAACTAATTATTACTCCTCAACAAAAAACAAAGAATAAGAACATGAAACGAGAAATGTGATGTGAATATAATTTGATGAGTTATGTAAAGGATGTCGAATTCACCTCTGATTTTCTCCACCGCTTTCATGTATTGCTCCTTCATTTCCTCAAGACCTGCTTGAAGATTCTGTTGGTCGACTGAAGCACTGAAACATTGATGAAGACTCTTAATGTTTCTCTAAGACCGCTGCACTCATAGTCAATGATGTGCTCTCATGAAAGAAATCGAGCAATCTTCAAGTGTCAACAAACCTTGAAAGTGCTTCTGCATTTGACGCTTGTTTCAGTTCCTCAAGGACTTTGAGATGACCCTGCTGCTCCTTCTGTAGGGCTCCCTTGTGCTCGTCTGATTTGAGAAATAAAAACAAAAATCACAATCACTTCAACTTCCATATGTTGTTTGCTTCTTACAGCAGTCCATTTGTACCAATAATTGTCGCTAAACTGGTAAATTAATTTCTAAGAATTAAAAAAATTATATTTTATTTATCTTTTATATTTAACTGAAGAGACATCACTCAAGAGAACCACCGAGAGAAAAAAAAAAAAAAAGCGACTTTATTCTTGCAATATTTTTTGATGTAAACTTGCAATTCTGACTTTTTTTTCTTGATTTTTATTTAATAATTAAAACTAATCACTTTGCAAAATAAAAATTATGAAACAAATTTACTATTAAAATATACAACATATTCAGTGACAAATGCAAAAAAGCCTAAAACAAAACTACCTGAAATGAGTAATAATATTATTAAAATAAATTAAAACAAATTCATATGATTAATTCGCTCAAATTAACCACCTCCTAAAAGACGTATGAATTGGTCATGAGACTGTGTTGAAAGTAAATAAAATGACTAAAAGCTAAAACTGAAAAATGCAAAAACAAAATAAAGCTAATACATAATAATGTGTGTCAAATAGTGGGGAATTTCTTAATGCACTTAAAAGACTTCAGATGGTTGTGAATAATAATCAGCACCTTTCATCTTCTGCAGGGTGCTCTTGTGCTCTCGTACGGTCCTCTGGAGCTGCCGACAGGCCTTCTCTAGATGTCTCTGGAGCTCTTGATTCTTCTTCTGGAGTTGGGCCAGAGACTCGGTGCATTCGCCCTGCTTCCTCTGAGCCGCCAGACCTGCTGCAGAGCGAGGAGGCGTGAGAACCCATGACCCGACGACCCAGCAGTGTGTGAGGTGACGTCATCTTACCGATCTCTGCCTCGTGGCGCTCCTGGGTTTCCTTCAGCACACGTCTCAGCTTGTCTTCGCTGCTCTGGAGTGAGAGAAAGAAAATATTTGTGCGTCTCTCAGGGAGGAGATCGATGATCGTCTAGACACCGGGTGTTGCAGTGACGGGGGATTTTCAGTTACACACCTTCTTCCACTCCTGCTTGGCTCGGTTGAGGGTTTGACTGAGAGAGTCTCTGCAGATCTCCCAGACTCTGGATCTGATGGTTTCTGGTGCACTGCTGAGCTTCTGTTCTTCTCCACTCCTCCTCCTCTCCTCTCCCTCCTTCAGAACCTCCTTCAGATCACTGAACACCTCCTTCAGCACCCGCTGCCTCTCCTCCTGCAGTCTGCAAAACACACATTCATTAACTCATGTTTAGAAGCCACAAGACGTAGCTTCGATTGATTAAAATGTTATGTAAAATCATCAGCAGCTGTGCTTCACTATAAGTAAATATCTATAGTATTACAAATATATTCACATAAAGCACCACAAAATATGTAAACTAAAATTAAATGTTGCAGATCAATGCATATTTATATTATTAGAAATTTCATATAAATCCATTTCAAGTTTTTTTTAATTGTGTTCAAAATGTTTAGAAATTTAAATGTATACTATACAGAACTGTATTGTATATTAATAACAAAAATGATATATTTTAAATGATTAAATGAAAATATATACACTGATTATTAAAGTTTAACATTAAATACTAAACAAACCAATATACTATACTATTTTGGGGATAAAGCTTAAATAAAATAGAAAACCTAAACTTAAAAGGTTTTACAAGAGCAATATTGCCATTGTATCCAACTGAAATTAAGTACTAAAACTATTAAAAGCAAAAAGACACATTAAACAGAATGGGGAAAAAAGCTTTAAGTAACAAAAACACAAAATTACTAAAACAAATGCAAATGGAAAAAAAAGCCCAAAATACTAAAAAATATATAATACAGTAGAAATGTATCTCCTATTGTATTATATAATAGCTGGTATTTTGAATGGGCTTTTTAAATAAATACACAAACAGAAAATGCACTAAAAAATATATTTGTAGTGCATCCTACATATGTGACCCGGAGCACAGGTATATTTGTAGCAATAGACAAGATGCTATAGGCCAAAATGATCGATTTTTTCTTTTATGCCAAAATATAATAGAATCTTAAAGATCACGTTTTGAAGAAATGTTGTTAATTTCCTACAGCAAATATATAAAAATGTAAATTTTGTTTAGTAACATGCACTGCAGAAATCTTTATTTGGACAACTTTAAAAGGTATTTCGTTTTTTTTTTTGCTCCCTCAGATTCAAATATGGTCTAATCCTAACACGCCAAACATCAATCGAAGCTTTTTTATTCCACCCAATTGAAAAAACTGACCCTTATGACTGGTCACATATTGTTTGCACTTGGAAGGTAAGGTATTGTAGGTGGCTTCGCGTGTTGTTTTCTGGCTCGTGTCAAAAGGGCTCTGCTTAAGCAGCATTCTGTTCAATGTGGCCTTAGCAAAACCCTCTTAATTACAGCGATTATCGCGAACCTGATCTCTTGTTGATCCCTCCACTCCTGCTCCTTTTCTCTGAGAGTCTCCTGTAGCTCTGCGTCTCTCTGTTTGTCGGTTTGCTCCAGGTTCTGCTCCAGGACGGCTTGTAGTTTCTGCTTCTGCTCTCTCTGGAGCTGCGCCCTGAGGCGGGACATGTCCTCGTCTCGGCCTGCAGCCAGCTCTGCTTTCACGAGGGCGGCCTGCTCCCGGCGCAAGTGCTCCAGTTGAGCGCCGAGGGTAAGCGCTTCCTCCCGGAGCTCCCCGTTTCTCACGTTACACAGCTCCAGTTCAGCACATTTGGTGCGGAGCTTGTCCTGCAACCTTTCCTCCACTGCCTTCACAGCTGAGGACACCTGCGATCAGGAGGTGAGTGTTGAGGGCAGAAAATAAATATTTTGGCAAAATGATTTCAGAATGATCACTAGAATAAGCACCTGTTCCTGGACATGCTGCCGCTGAAGTCGTTCCCATTCATCTTTCTCGCTCCGCAGGCTGCTTTTGTATTCTGGGAGAGAGGTCAAGTCCTGGAGCCATCGAGAACGAGCCCTTGATATCGCACCTTCAACCTAGAAGCAGCAGAAATCATTACTAACCCCGTAAAACCTCACATATAAAATAAAAGGAACATATTTGTGGTACTGGAGCACAAAACCAGTCATAAGTAGCACAGACATATTTGTATCAATAGCCAAAATTATTGATTTACTTTTATGCAAAAAATCATTAGGATATTAAGTACAGATCATGTTCCATTAAGTTTTTTTTAATCAGTAATATGCATCGCTAAGGACTTTCTTAAATCTTTAGATTTCTTTGCACCCTTTTGGCCACCTAACAAAATCCTGTACAAATCCTAACAAGTTTCTGAAAAATGTACCCTTATGACTGGTTTTGTGCTCCAGGGTCCAGCAAACAAGACATAATAACAGTAAAACAAATAAATAATAAAAAGGAAAAAAAAAGTTTTTACTAGTTAAAGAACCAACCAACTTTAGATCATTCTGAAATCACACAGTATAGGAGTGCTGCATTGACATTTTTGGTTTCAGTCAAAATAGTTTTGGAGGGCTGAAATCATTGTGCAAACCAGTAGGTAAAATATATATTTTCTTTGTTTACATAAAACATGTGTACAGTGTACATTATGGATATATAAATACACACGCATATATATAAGAAAAATATTTATAAATAAACTATATGAATATGAACAAATCTTTTCTAAATACATACTGTATGTGTTCTTCACATGTGGCAGGTGGCAAATGTTTCAAACAGCATGTCATAAAAAAAAAAACTATGTCATAAATGTCACAGTTATCTCTGGAATTTTTGAGAGGGGTTTTTTTGTGCACTATATTTCATATGAATGCATTTGTTTTGACGTGAAGAGCATCACACCTGGAGTGTGATGTCGTCAGTGTGTTTCTGCTGCATCTCTCGCTGCGCGTCTCGTACTGCTTCCTCCACGGCTCTGGCCTGTGCCGTCGCAGCCTCCTGCTGCAGGGTGTCCTTCTGAGCGCTGAGCCGGACCTCAAGCTCCTCCACCGAAATCAGCTGAGCAGCCGTCCCAGAGGAGCTGGTGTCTGACTGCCTGGCCTTCCTGACCTCTTCCTCAGCCTCCTGTAACCGCTGAGCCCAGGACTGCTCCGACTGCCACAGACAGACCAGAAAGTTCAATCAAAGAAAGGCAAAAAGCACAGTGAAAAAGACAGATAAACAACAAATAATGTTTGATCTTTTGGGTGTAATTATGTCGCAGTTTGCTTTATTTTGCAATCCTCACTTACGTAAAAGAACTAGAGAAGGGGTCTAAAAACTAACTAGTAGACAGATCATTGATGTAAACAGCCCATCATCACTAACCATGTCGTGCTCCTGCTGCCAGCTCTTCCTGGCCGTTTCCAGCTGCTCTCTGACCTGCAGCTCGATCTCAACCTGTGTGTCTGTCTTCCACTGGGCTTTGAGCTGAGACACGTCCTCCTGATGCTGACGCTCTAAATCAGACCTTAGACTGTCCAGAGCAGCCTTGTTCTCCTCTCGTCTCTTCAACTGAGGCGACAAGGCAAGATAAAATATTAACAGTCTCAGATGGCCAGGTTTGACTCATTTATCCCCTAATTAGACATACCCAAGAGACTAACCCAAGGAGAGGAGGAAAGAAATAGTAGTAGATGTAGTAATCATAATAAAAAAGAAAAAATACATCATAATAATAACAACAACAAAAAAAAAAAAAAAAAAAAAAACAGTAAAAATTAAATCAATCAAAATGTATAATTAAAGAAAATATAAAATCACATTAATACACATCAAAATAATTTAATATACATTTTTGGATTAAATTATACACACACATTTTATATATTTTATATCTTATAACATATAGATAGACAGACAGATATAGATAATTATATAATAGCTCCCACAGAATGCCATTACAAAAAAGAAAATAAGAATTAAAAGTAAATAAAATTCTATTAAATTAATAAAACTAAATCAATAAATTTCAATATCAACAGACAGGGAGGTTTTCTGGGACAAGGATAAAAAATATCAAAAAAGGTAAATAAATGAATGATTGATTGATTAATTGATTTAATAAGAAACATTAAATAAATGAATACATTAAAAGTAAAGAGATTTAGAAATACATAAATTATATACATATTAAATGATTAAACTAAAAAGATACATAATTTTATAAAATCAATCAATTATCTAGTACTTACCTCATTTTCTTTGAGCCCCCTCAGTTCTTCAAGCTTGTTTTGGAGATTTTCCTCCAGTTTGTCTTTCTCTTTGCAAACAGAAATGTAGCATTCCTGCACAGCTAACACCTCCTGACTGAGTTCAGCCAGCTTTGACCTGTGGATGGACCGGTGTTAATAAAGTCAGCTTCTGCATACTTTATATTCAAGTCGTATTGTTTAAAGGTGAAGGTGTGGTGCGGTACTCGAGCTGCTGGAGGTGCTGCTGATGCTGGCTGGTGAGCTGCTCTATGTGAGCCGTGTGATCCTGCGTGAGCTCTGTCCGGACACGATTCACCACGTCATCCCTGAACTGCCGCTGAGTCCTCTCATCCCTGCACACAGAGCACTTCACCGATGAAACGCAGCACCAGAGAGGAAATAACTCTCACTTCAGCAGAAAGAACGATTGTGTGACCTCTCTGCAGCTTCCTGCTTCTCCTGGTCCAGCTCCTGGATCATCTCCCTCATCTTGGTGCAGAGCTCCGAGTTGGCTGCCTTCACCTTCTCCTCACTCTGCTTCAGCTCCTGATTCCTCTTCTCCAGAGCCTGCCAATCACAACTAGAGTTGACTAGAGGAACAGCTACCTGGTACCTGAATCATGACTTTTTAAAACATGGATTCAGATCCAGATTTTTTTTTTTAAATATTATTTAGAAATAATCAGAAATCTATCTGCTTTTTTATGTTCTTCTGTCTTTTTTTTCTTCTGTCAAACAATTAAAAAGTATATATTTTAAAATTTTACAATTTTTACTGTAGTACTTAAAAGGAATAGTTCCGTAAATAAGATATATCTGAAAGTACTTTGTTGTAAAACTACTGAACTCAGCGTTCAGTCAATTACGTTATAATTTAAATTTTTGTTACAAAAACCCATGGATCTGCTTCAGAGGACATGATAACCCCTCGGAGGTGTATAGGGTAATTTTAGGTAGCAGTACTTGCGGATATAACCCACTTACAGAGGTTCAAAATAATGGTTGCTATCAAGGAGCATTACCAATCTTGGATTTGGATTAAGAAACTCAAAACTATGTTCGCCTGAAAAAAGAAAGTCATATACACCTAGAATGGCTTCGGGGTGAATAAAACATGGGGTAATGTTCTTTTTGGATGACCTATTCATTTATATATACATACACATATATATCCAAGCTAAATAATTAGCGCTGTTTTAATAATTAGTATTTTTAATGTAATTTTTTTTTTAATTGTTTGCTCAAACAGCTTTATTTCACATTTTCTATAGTGTTTTGTTTCCCCACAACACTGATTCAGACAGTCCTGCAACTCAGTGACTGAACCGACACTGACCTCCACTTTCTCCTGCAGTCTGACGAGGTCTTTCTGAGGAGCGGCAGTGGAGTGAGATGTTTCCAGGTGTTTCTCCAAGCTGCTCTCCCTCACCTGCAGAAAACGCACAAGGTGTAAGTCCAGCATCTACTACAGCTCTCAGGTTGATCCGACGAGTTGCTGTAGGTTAGACCTTAGAGTCTTGTAAGGTTCTCTCAGCCTGCTCCAGCTGTGTCTGCAGCTCTTCTGCTCTGCTCTGGGAGCGTCGCAGCTCCTCCTGCAGCTCAGATATCTTCAGACGCTTGCTCTTCAGGTGACTCAGGCAGCGCTGCAGCTCGCTTTTGAGCTCTCGCACGATATCCTCCTTCAGCAGGTTAGAGTCTCCTGCTTCAGCAATAGGAGGTTTGCTGGAAAACAAAAGTTATTGTGAGATTAAAAGAAGCTAGAAATAGAGTCCGACCAATATATATTTTGGAGGGCCGATACCGATACCAATATTAGGGACAAAAAAAAAAAAAAAAAAAAAAAAAAAGACCAATACCAATATATATCTACAACAGGCTCATATCAGCTGATAAAAACCCCCCACAAAAACAGCAAAACAATATATCAGTCAGGCTCTAGCTTGAAATATGCACATGATAGCAATACAGTTTGCATTACCTGTGGATTCGTCCATTTCTCCACTTGGACTTCTTGATGCCCAGGTCCATGTAGGACTCAGACAGCTGGTTCTCCCAGTCTCCATTAGACTCCAGGGCTCCATGTTTAATGGCAGACTCGTACAGATTTATCTGCTCCTTCAGTTCAGTCAGCTCCTCCTGTTGAGAGGACAAACACATGGCCTCGATTTCATGGACATCTTTAACGTTTGTCATTATTAGATATGCTGTCAAACGTCAGCGGACTGCCTGACCTGCAGGGCTTTGCTGAGGTCTTCGCTGATAGCGCGGGCAGACTGGGCCTGCTGGAGCTTCAGCTGTAACTGACTCATCTCTTGAATAGAGCCTGCAGAGAGTCAAGGAGCTTTGATAAAGACAAGGGACACAAAACTTCAACAAATCCATTAAAAGAGACATTGAAAACATGATTTTTCTTATTATAAAAGAAAATGAAAATGATGAAACCAAGGGTATATTCACACCAGTAAAAGTAAGCTAGTTGACTTGCTTTGGCCCAGACCAAATGTAATGTAAATTTTTTGGTGCGGATTGCTTTCACACTGCCCTTTTTGCAAGTGAACCAGAAACTGTAAACAAAACCACATATATGCGGTAAGGTCTGCTGATTGGACAGAAATTCAGAAACATGCAAAATGCATCTTTTGCAGTGCATTTGTATTCTTTTACTGGTGTAATCAGATACTAAACACACACACACACTTCAAATATTAGCATATCAAAATATTAGTTTAAACATTTAACCTAGATAAACGTGCACTATTAGGCACATATCCAATAGTTTGAGTGTTAAAAAAGGTAAGAATACAACATCATCAGAACTGGAAAGTCTATTTTTATTTTTAGTTTAGTGCACTCAACAATAGAGAGAAAACATTGTGTTTTTAATTTCCACAAAAATTAACCGAAACTATCAATGATTCTTACAGACATGATAAATATCTATAGAAAGCTTTGAATTACTACAAAACAAAATAATTCCTATCCAAAACAAAAACTCTTTAATTACGTAAATTGTAAAGATGCATTTCTTTCTGAAGACGTGCGTCCAACGAGGAGATGGCAAGTCAAGATTTTTAACTTCATTTTTATGAAACTGACTCGAAAAACTATAATTACAATGTCTCCTTACCATTTCCCCCAAACACATTCATTTGAACTTTTGCTGGTGCTTTGTGGCAAGCTTTAGCCTATTAGGCCCCAAATTGTAGAGATGCACTGATTGACCGGCCATAAATGAGAATTTATAATGTGCAATCAGCAGGGTACTTTTTGTCCTTTTTTTCAGCCAATTTTTTCTACATTGTATTCATTTGGAAACACGTAATTTGTGCATAACAAACACAGATACCAAGAATCAGACATCCGTTGGTGTACTGGTGCACAAAAACGAGTCGCTTTTATTTAGTTCAGCTAATCATGTGTTGGATTAGAAATGAAACAGCATTCAATAGCATTAGCAAAAACAGCTGATGGAGAATTACCACCAATCAAAAAAAACGGCTTTACTGACGAGATGCGCGTGAAGATATCATGCGATATAATGCCCAGCTCTAAATAGCATGTGCCTATATTTGATTTCTCATCGCATCATTGTTCGGTATAATTTATTTGGTCTTTTCTGTTATCTGGCCGAACACCGAAAGAGCTTTTTTCGCTGCCAAACATTGGTGTGGACTGTGTTGTTTGGATTGTAACTGTGCATTTATTGCCTTTAATTTCACAAAGCTACAGTTAATGTTTAAATTTAGGAACATTTTGTGTTTTTTTTTTTAATTATTCATAGAGTCATTGTAGTTTTTCTGAAATGTTTAAACTGTGTTAAATGCCAGAGAAAAAGATGACTGGGCCATGCGATTACCCATGAGGCAGTCACAACAGTAAAACAAAGAGGAGCACATGGGATTGCATATACCAGTTTGGAGCAGTTTGGCACACTGTTGCTGGCTCTCCTCCAGGCGCTGTGTGAGGGTGTTGATGACGGTGGCTCTGTCCACCTGATCCTCTTCCCTCTGACGCTCCAGCAGCCGGACCTGATCCAGCAGCCGCCGGCCCGCCTCCGCCTGACACACACACACACAGTGAAACCACAGGCCTGCACTGCCCTCTGTTGTAAGGGGTCAACACCCGCACGCATCTGACCTGCTCGTTCAGACTCTGTGATTGTGCGTCTAGCTTCTGCTGAAGGGTGAGCAGTCTGTCTTCGTGCTGCTCCCGGATGGCGGCCATGTCTCTGTCGTGCTGCTCGCGCGCTCGTGTCAGAGTGTCTGAGCGACACAGATCCATCATCTGCTGCTTCATGCTGTCCATGGCCGCCTCGGCCACGCGCTGCTGCTTTACGCTCTGTGTATGCAAACATTTCCTCTCTTGTAAGCGACCACACCATCTTTAAGTGTTAGTTCATACCCAAAATGAAAATGCTGTCATTAATTACTTACCCATACCGATGTATTCACTATGTTTGTGGACCTGACTCATTTCAGTTGTGTTTCTGTCTATGGAGGGCCAGATAGCTCTCAGATTTCATCAAAAATTTGTGAATTTGTGTTCAGAAGATAAACGATGGTCTTAAGGGTTTGGAACAACATGAGGGTGATTAAGGACAGGATTTACATTCTGGGGTGAACTAAGCTCCAAATGCACAGGTTGACTTGGACTTGCTGTGTGACTGGTGAGGAATTAATGAGCTTGTACCTCTTGCTCTCGGTCTGTGAGAGACTGGATCTGTTTCTCCAGAGATCTGACTATCCCCTGCAGCTGTGCTTCTCTCTCTTTGGCCTCCTCCACTAGTGCACTGGACTCCTTCAGGGATACAGTCAGACCGTCTTTCTCATCTAGACAGAAAGCAACACATGGCTCAAATTGGCATTATTCATTCATATTAACTTAAAAAAAAAAATATCTATATCTCCTTTCACATTCTGGGTCAGATTCATCTAGAACTTAACTTTTTTTTTTTTTTTTTTTTTTTTTTACACATACATGAGTTACATCTAAATATTACTTACAAATACACATTTAAATTTATTTTCATTTTAATATTAGGGATGGACCAAAATGAAAATTCCTGGCCAAAGCCGGACAAAATTAAACAGAATACTGAACTCGGTTTTGAATTAATCAAATAGCCAAAATGTACTTTTTACTGTTTTGTCTAGCTTTTCAAAGAAAAAATGTTTTTTTAACAATTTAATAACACCATTTACTTAACACTAATTTCTTTAAAGCACAATTTAACTTAAAATCAATACATTTGAGAACTCCTTCTTGAATCAAACATGTATTTTTTTACTGAGAACAAATATTACAAATATTCGTCTTTTCTTTTTTTTTTTACTTTGAACCCTGTCTGAAAGCAGATACACCGCAAGCTTGTGCAGTGCTGTTTGAACACATGCAATCTGTGCACATGTTAGAAAACACGGCGGTCTGCAGTTTATTTAATAATCATCTGCCATTCTAGAATTCAGTAATCAGCTACAACCACACTTCCTCTTCTCATCGGAGACATGAGATGCAGCGACACTTTCTTGGACACTTTTAAATGCCTTTACACTGCCAACATGTTTGCAGCATTAGCTCGCGACTACATTTGATCACATCACGTTATTGTTCGGCATAATTCAAAAGTTTTTCCCTTTTTGAAGCTAACATTTCAGAGCTGAATCTAGGGAATCTGACCTTTGACGATGGTGAACTGGTGCTCCAGATATCTCATCCTCCTCCTGCAGTCCTCTAGTTTCTGTTCCAGCTCCTCGATCTGTCTGGACTGAGCTCTGTTTAAAATCTGAAGCTGAGCCAACTGCTGACCGTCTGCTGTATCTTAACAACATTCATACAAACACACCTCAGTATCCTAAAATACTAATAACATAGTAACATAATAACATAAGCGCTGTTCTTTTCGACTTTTTATTCGTTCAAGAAAACATCAAGAAAACTGCAACATGGTAATGCAAAATAGCTTCTTACTCTGTGTTGAGTCCAGGAAGTCTCTCTGAATCTGGTCGAAGTGGCCATTCTGTTTAGTCACTTGAGGATTGAACATCTTGGGCTGGTTTGAAGGTTGATGTGGATGGTAACTGGCCTTGTAGTGGCCAGTGGGTTTGTTCCCAGTTCCTCCGTTATCAAACACCTTTACCACATGTGCAAAATTAATAAGCATGCATACAATGTTCAATAAAAAAAAAAAGACTGGCTGCAGACATGCACCTGAATGTGGTGTCTGATGTCGTTATGCTCTCCATGGGCTTGTGCCTCGTCTCCATGATAGCCTGCCTCGGGATTATTAGGGTACACGTCCAGTTCTGCCCCGTCCCCAGAAGAGAAATCAGTGGCGTGGGACTCATCCGTGCCTGCGGATGAGTGTGCATAGTCTCCGTTCTGGTACTGATAGTTCTGTCTGTTCTGCTGGTCCCAGCCGGTGGGTAAATGATGCTCTGTCCCGGTCTGGAGGTGATGAGGGTGACTGCTGGTCTGAGACGTGTGACTCCTATAGCTGTAGTCTTCACGGTAAGAGCCTTGATCGTACTCCTCATAGTGCTGCAAGACAAAGGGGGTATATTAAATCATTAAATGCACCAAATCTAAGACAATTTTCATCCTTTAATGACCTTCATAATTAATGAGGTTGTTCTTGTTGCATCTAAAACAAATAAACTCACTTCCTCATGTGAAGAAGGTCTTGGATGCTCCCACTGTGGCACATTCCAGGCATGCTGCTGTCTGGAAGATGTTTTTATTAAATAGGTATTTCAGGTGTGTGTTGGATAAGGGTCTTTTGATGTGTTTTGTACCTGTTGCTGTCTTCTGGGCGACTGCAGGTGGAGCGTTCGAGCTCAGGTGAGGAGCAGTCGGCGCTGTCATCTAGCATATCATCAGGGAGATCAGTCAGGAGCTTGTGGAGCTAAAAACAAACAAACAAACAAACAAACTTTGGCTTAAGCCACTTGGATCTGAAAACCTGAGGTCCAACCTGAGATATTAGCATTACATTATTGATATAAGAAGACCTGGGTTTTAGATGATTTAAAATTAAAATGTCTATTACTGAATGGACCACAGAAGATCTAGACTAACCTTCCATTATTTGCTTACAGCATAAAAAAATATATTATTGTTTAAAACAAATACATATTCTCTGTCAATCAATGCTTTGATTTTGGTGCATTAAGCAAAAAGAATGAGGTGTGGGATTTTTGATAAATTAAATCTAAAATGTAAATTAACAGATTTTTGAGATGTATATACACATACATATACATACATACACACAAAAATATGAAGTATGATCAATCTAAGGTAGTGCTGACTAAATTCACTTTAGCATGGTATGAAAAATGGATAACTACTCATTTTAAAATGAGAAAAATGTCCCTATAATGTATGAGGAATTTCTACTGCAGAAAACAGAAGATTACATTTTCTAGTGCGATTCATTAAAAATAGCAAAGTTAATCAAAAACCCACAATTAAAGTTGATATTAAACTACTGATACAGACAAACAACAAAGACATAAAAAGAAACCACTAATATTAGACATTATATATATATATATATATATATATATATATATATATATATATATATATATATATATATATATATATATATATATATATATATATATATCATTATGTACTATAATGCGTCTCATTTGTACTAAATGCTACTAAATGACTAAATGCAAATGTGTGTGTGTGCGCGCTTTATAGAAGTAAGTAAGTGTCTGACAGGCCAGCTTTTAGAGAATGTAATTTTCCTTTGGACTTTCACAATGCAATAATACAACACTAAGCTAATGGGAAACCCACCGAAACTACGAGAAACTAAACAAGCGCATGCAAGCAACCGATTCACCGCAGGTCCCATAGCAACCATTTACAAAAACACACCCGCCCGGTTACAGACATGCTGAACTCTCACACAAACACCAACACATGGCCCTGAGGCATCTTAAAAGGAGCCCGAGCGCTCCTAACTTCCAGCAACTTCATGATAAAACACAGCTGATGTCTAGGAAACGGAGGGCAGACAGTCAGTCAAACTCACTCACCCTCCATAATTCCCGCCGGATGACCCGCACATCCTGAAACACTCCCTCGCACAGAAAACTTTCCCGCATTTACACTCTCACGACAGCTGCTGCTGGAGCTCTCGGACTCAGTGACATACTGAAGCGCTATTGTGTGCAATGCTGGAGTTCAGCGGCGTGACTCATACGAATAACTTCAGAAAAGAAAGCAGAAAATGAGGAACTAAGCCGTCCTCGTTTGTCCAGGCTGAGGTCGGCCCATTGTGGGGGTCAGAATATACATTTCAGTTAACTGGAGCAGAAACATTCCTCCTCTGATGGAAAAAAAAAAAGACTAACAGCCTGCGAATATGACGGCGCATGTGATGCACATCAAAATCTTACCATTATTTGTACTAATATCGGATTCTACTCTAAACTGAGAAGTGAAGTTTACCCTTCCATTCAGAGCAAAGGTTTGTGAAGCTGCGAGTATGAAGGGCAGGCAGTGGAAACATAGCAAACACACCTGACTGCGTTAAACGTGCACCAATGACAGCAAACGCTCATTCATTCAGCCGATAGCTGTGAGGTGAGTCACAACAAAGCCTTCTGATTGGAGAAGATCTGCCCTTTAAAAACAAACACTCTTACTGCTTCTGACTGGAAACAAAAGAATATTTAACTGAAAATAACCACGAGAAAGCAAACAAGGACTTGGAGAATTGAGTAAATTGAGAATGAAAGCTAGCTCGTGCAATGAAATTAAATCCAAGCTCATTTATATATCGCTTCTTATGATACAAATCATTGCAAAGCAGCTTTACAGGAAATTACGTTTCTACAATACATTTATATATTTAACTTACGGCAAAACTTGGTAACTCTTGTATGATGCACAAGTGCAAAAACAACAACAACAAAAAAAGATGAAATCAAACTCTTGTTTCATTATACTGCAGTTTTTAATAGTTACACTGGACTGTTAATCAATAACCGCAGGCCATATTAAAGAACGGCCCTGACAGAGGCGTTAGCATTACAGGTCCCAATATTAAAGCTACACAGAAAACACTGAAAGGTCTAGTACCAAACATGAATCGGATGAAACTGTATGCACCTGCTTTAACAAGACACACACAAAACCGGTTTAAAAGAATGTCTTTTAATATATCCAGCAGAAACAGTAATACAATATGGTTTTTCTTAAAATGTACATTTTGTGCACAATTTTTCTTTAGTATTTAAGATATAGAAGTATATGTAATTAAAATGCTGAAGAAACATAGCATTTGTTCATCTAATAAAAATAGTTAAAATCGAGAGTAATATTACATAATAAATGTGAGAAGAGAAAGCGTATTTTCTCCCTGTTGTGATGTATATCCAATAATGAGCATCCAAGTGACAGGTTGCTGAAGGTTACTGTCTCACCTCCACATATATCATCACAGAAGAGATATTGCTAAGGTAAGGTAATTTTTAATGTATATATATTTTTTTATATTATAAGGGCTTTGTGTTTTGTTTTGCTATATATACACACAATATAAACATATAGAATATAGAAGTCACAAGTTCTTGCTACTAGGCTTCTTCAAGGTTCTCTTGTTCATTTACATGTCATCTATAGGATCATTCATTGAGAAGAACAGCTTTTCCTATCATTGCTATGCTGATGACTCTCAGCTCTGATCCGACGTTAGCTGCTCACATTGCAGCCTGTCTGACAGACATTACTGACTGGATGAAGGGTTATCACCTTCAGCTCAACCTTGCTAAGACAGCACTGCTCGTGGTCTCGGCCAAGCCAGCACTTCATCACAGCCTCTCTATTCAAACAGGTCCGTCAACCATAACTCCATCCAGGACAACCAGGAACCTTGAAGCTGTGATAGATGATGGGTTAAGCTTCACAGACCACGCTGCTATAACGGGCATAACTACCTCAATCAAACCAGTCCTTTCCCAAAACCATCTGAAGACACATCTTTCTCGCCATCTACCTCTGGTCTAGAATGAGACTCTAACATTAAAAATGTTACATATCAAACATTTCAATTTTGAAAACAGTTGCTATGTCATGTTTTTGCGAAAACCATGGTGCACTTTTCCTTCTGTCAGGATTATTTTTTTCCCAGGATTTATTTGGAACTAAAAACATCTGCATCACTATAAATGTCTTTACTGTCATATAAGAGTAATGTATGCTTGCTAAAACTATACACTGTTTGTTTAATCATTGTTTCACTTTCTGTCTCTGTATATACCTGTATATGTGTGTGTGTGTGTGTATGTGATTTTATGCCATGAGGACACAAATTTGTATAATGACACAATATAACATGGGTATTACAAGGTGACTTTTCAAGACATGTCCCCACTTTTCAAAACGCTGAATCATACGGAGTTGAAAAAAAACGGCTGTAAATTTCCTCTAAGCAGCACTAATATATATATATATATATATATATATATAAATATCAAATATATGTGTGTGTGTGTATATATATATATATATATATATATATATATATATATATATATACATACATATACACACATATATTTGTGTATATATATACACACACAATGTAAATATTTCAGAAAAACATGTTTTATATAAAATATTTATATGTACATAAATGTAATTTATTTAAATATATGCTGCATGTTTATTTTTTATATACATAATATGCACAGAAGACACAAACAAAAACTTAATTTGTATGTAATTAATCGTTTGTCAGCAATAATTATGTTGCATTAAACTATAGTATTATACACAATTTAAAAAATCCCTACCACCCACTGTTTTAATAAAAAACGTCTAGTTTAGAAGCAACATCAATGGTAATGTTCCCCAACAACAAAGAGGGCAATGTTAAAATTAATAAACGTTTATTAGAAGGTGTACAATGTTTAGTTTTTGGGGGGTTTTTTTTACGTTGTCCCCAACTTCAATCATATTTTAGCCTTTCTCCTATTCCATTCAACAGTCATCCGCTTAAATAAATAAATACATTAATAAACAAATAAACCTAAAAGTAAACAATGTGAACTCCAGACAGACAAACCGATAGTTAGATATGACATTTTCATTTATTCGGCTGTGCTTGTGTATCGGTGTTGAGTAACCAGACAGATACCTCTTGCTCTCTGGCGAAGTCTTCCTGATCATACTCCTCTTCCTCCTGCTGGGTCTGTAAAGCTGCACTGTCAAAATCAATAGACATCCTGCTGGTCTGAGAGGAGAAATGACACACTGAGACAGGAAATAACCAGCAATCATATCCACTTACGCTTCATTTAACCGGTCCTACTGACAAAACCGGCAACAGCTCATTAAAGCATATCAATGAGCATCAGCAAACACAGATATAGATACAGGCGGTTTCTTAGCAACCCATAACACGTTTCACACCAGTAACTCCTTCATTTAACGTTAGTTTACAAGCTTTAGTCCACAGACAAGGCTGTGCGAGTCCAAACACTCTCTCCTTACCTTTAAAGCTTTTATAAAGTCTCCACAGCCCTGAAGTGACACAATAATCCCAGGTGAACCGTTTCTATGCGATACATTGCAGCGTCTCTGAGACAAACACACACACACACTCCGCAACAGTATTGATATAACACGCCTAATAAAGTAATAAAGCGTCAGCAAACGTTTGCTCGTCCGTCACAGACGTTAAAACTCGTTTGATGGGGACTAAAATCGATACTGCGGCATAGATTTCGATAAAAAGCGCCTGTGCATTGAAACATGGCGCCCTAAACAGCGGCAAAAGTCCTGGCTTCTGATTGGCTGACGGGAGAGTCGGCGTCACGTGAACGTTACAGCCAATAGGGAGAGCCTATCATGTGTCAACTACAAACACACCTTCCTTCAGTCACTGAACTGTATCAGTAATAATACAATTATTGATGTTTGCATTTTATTTATTTATTTTTACAGTATTTATTTTGTTCATACAAATAAATGGACGATTATGCAAACCATATTTATATTAGCCTGTGTATGGTTTACAATTAAAATTCTGTTATTATTATTATTATTATTATTTTAATAAATACGTTTACGCTAAACCTATGTTGTTATTATTATGAGGAGTAATATTAACGGATTTGGTTTCGGCGAGAACGTTTAGCCATACATGTATGTGTATGGGTGAAAACATATAATGCATTCTTATTCGCTATCGTCCTTTTAGTGTCCTGTATTGTATGCACTTTCAGTTGTAAGTTTAATTCAGTGAAATAATGTCTGTAGTTATATAGTTGTGTGTTCTTGACCAAATAACAAATAAATAGTTTATCACACATAATATATATATGTCATATAAACGACCAATCTTGATTAATCTTTTTTTCGTTAAATAGTACATCATTTATGGTAGTTATAAAGCAGTATAACACACCACCCATATATATATATATATATATATATATATATATATATATATATATATATATATATATATATATTATATTTATATATATATATATATATATATATATATATATATATATATATATACATATATATATATATATATATATATATATTTATACATATACATGTGTTTATATATTAAAATAGATTTCTAATATAATTATGAATATAAATACACAAGCAAATGTCTAATTCAAAATGTGTACTTATAATAAAACATACATTATGCAAAAACTTTTTTCTATACTATTAATCGCGATTAATCATTAGTTACAGCACTAATTACATTTATAGAAATATACATATATTTCTGAATTTCTTTCTCCCTCAATTGTTTTCCTGACTTTCTACACATAGGCTACATACAAAAAGGAAACAAACTCAACAACTGTTCTACACTCTTCACATAACTACGTGTACATCTTTGTATTTGCGCAATTGTCTTATGTTTTGTCTCACGTACCGCATTAAAATGTTTAAAATAATTAACCGTTACCAAGCAAACAAAACGTACATTCATTAGAGACACATTTTCCGTTGAAGCAAGTTTATTTTTGTAGTTGAAAAGTGAAACAGAACAGCGCAGACAGCATAACGCCTTCAACAGATCTGTAATATTTGGTGAGAGGAATTCTAGCAATGGCTGCACGTTTAATACGCATGTGCTGCGGTGCAACGGCATAAAACCCATCACCCGAGTTCTACGCAAACCAAGTAAAACATGCTGACCCTGACAAGAGACAGTTCAACAAATAAATGATTCAATTTCACACGGCATGTCTCCTCGCTTTCCATTAAAGACAAACGTATGCCTTTTAAATGTCTGCCAAGTGCCAATATGTGCTATTAAAGAAACATTTTTTTTTAGATGACGCAAACATGTTCGCATTAGAGACCTATGACAATTCCGTACAGAAGACATCCAACTTCTGCTCTGTTGAGGACATTTAAAACTGACTTAAGTGACTACAGCTGTAAAAATACAAACTAGCCAAATTACGCTCCCCCTTCTGTGACCGGTGGAGTAAAGGGCTTGGAAGTAGATAAATGTCACTGACAGCCTCGAGTCGAGCGGCCGTCCGATGGGTCAATTTGTTTTGCAGGATCGTCAGTGTCAAATCAAGCCAGTTTGCTAACAATGGCCTGGTTGAGAGAGTTCAGCTGATTGGTCCATTTGTCCAGGGCGGTGTATCGGGCTCCGCCTCTTTTCTGGTGATCCAGCTCCAACAGCTGATTGACTTGATCAATTCTACCGTTGATTGTGCTAAAAGAAAGACTTGCGTCAGATCAGAACAAACCTTAAAGGAGTTGTTTTAGCGTGAAAATCTGGATTTAGAGAGTATTCAACTTACTTGTCTAAAATACACTGCACAAGCAAGCTTTCCACATCTGCAACATCAATATTCAATTCCTAAACAAAAACAGGGAACATTATATTAAAAATTGCATAACAAATACATTATAACATAACATAATTATGGCTTTTAAACTATTAATTGCATACAAAATAGGTTTTTTAATGTGTGTTCAGTCTATCTGACACATATAAAAATGAACTAAATATTGAAAATACATATTTATAAATATAAACATTACATTTTTTCTAAAAAAAAAATATATATATATATAATATATATATATATATATATATATATATATATATATACACACACACATATACATATACATATATACATACACACATATACACATATATACATATACATATATACATATATATATATACATATACATATATATATATATATATATATATATATATATATATATATATATATATACACACACACACACACACACACACATTATGTAAACAAAAACTTATTTTGGATGCAACAAATTGCAGTGAAATTGGTTGACAAGCACTAAATATAATATAATATATAGGTTTACCTTTGAAATAAATGGTATGTGTATCCTAGTGTAAGGCTTAATCAATTTGATGAGCACTTGTGTTCTTATGTTCCGTAACAATTCTGAAAGAAAAATCAAAGAGAAGAATGAATAGGAACACTTGCTGCAGGAGATTTATGAAGTGGATGTGAACGTGTGCCTGAAAGCCAAAGACAGCCACGCTCACCCTCAATGTGTTCTCTGATGAAGGGGTCGTCCATTATGTTGCTGTGATTCGTCTTTAGGATTTTCTCAAATTCTGTGATGTCATTGTTCTGGTAGGCACTAGAAGCAAGTTATTGGCAATTAATACCACAAGTAATAAATAAAAACAGAAGAGGATCGGATCAAACGGAGAAATGAAGTTTGTGTCACTTACCTTACCAGGTTTGTCATTGCTAGAATTTCGGGATCGTTTTTGTAAGGTTTTGCCTAGTCACAAAGAAAGTCATTAAGATAGAATCAGTAGTTACATTAGATAACAGCATTTGTCGTCTATGATCAGGCCCAGATGAGATCTGTAGTTTCGTGCTTTTATCTGCCCTGATTCTGGGAGAAAATAAGCTTGCATTTCAGTTTTAATTATGTACATCGAGTGACACTAAGGAGTACAACATGCCTATCGGTCAATATAAGAAAACCTTAATTTAGCTAAATATTCCCATAGAACATGCAACAGTCAAGAATGTGCAGAACTTGATGGGACGGTCTGAGATCCCACATGGGCCTGCGCACACGACTGCCACTTCACACCTCTTGAGAATCAAAGGGATTGATTCCAGACTTCATCAGCATGTTGGCCAAGACCAGGTACTTCAGGCAAGTGGTTCGCCTGGGGCTTCCGGACTCGTCATAGTTTTTAAAAGCTTCGAAAAAGTCTGTGTGGGCCTTCTCGAACTCTCCTTCCCTCAGGTGCATTTTCCCGCCACATTCTAAAGAGAAACGGCCACATGTGCGGCAAAATTAGTGGAGTTCCCGGTTGCACGTAAAACAGACCAAAACCAAATCAACCCAATGATTTCCTACTAAAAGTATACTTTGCAATTGTGCAAATAAATAAAAATTATATCTCTCTCTCTATATATATATATATATATATATATATATATATATATATATATATATATATATATATATATATATATATAAATAAATATAAAACTACCAACAATTATCAAAAAAAAATGTAAATCCTAAAAATACCTAAAATTAAGCCAATGCAAAACAAACTTCCCAATTAAGCAAAAAAATAAATAAATAAATATATATATATATATATATATATATATATATATATATATATATATATATATATATATATATATATAAAATTATTATTATAAATATTATAAATAAATATTATTATTATAATAAAAAAACAACAATTATCAAAAAAATTAATCCTATCACACACAAATTCCCAATGAAAAACAAATACTAAATCAGCCCAAACTAAATAATTTCCAAGTCTTCACGATTACAAGCAAAATTTATAACTGTATACAGAACAAAAACAAACCTTGCAATTACAAACTAAATAAAAAACAAACAAACAAAAACTAAACAAAACTAAACACTTAATTCTATGCCTTCACATAATTTGCAATGTTAAACCAAACCCCCCTAAAAATTAAAAAAATAAAATAAAACCCAAACTAAAATTAAACACTAAATTTCAGGCTTTCAAACTGTAAACAAAAAAACCCTTTTGAATTACACACAAAAGAAAAAAACAAACAAACCAAAAGCCACGCTGAATGCTTATTTCCGTTCCTTCACACAATTTCCTATGGTACACCAAACCACATCAGACTAAATTGAAATCAAACACTAAATTTTACTTCTTCAAAACATCCAATAGCACACTAACCAACAAATTAGCCCTCAACTAAACACAAAAACCGAAACGAATCAGGCATTGCGTTACCTCTGATGACGCCCATGATGAGTGGATGAGGGATGGCTGATTTGATGTGTAATGACTGCTCATACAGGGCTTTGAGCTTCTTGTTGTTTTTCTGCGCCGTATACATCTGAATCTCCAAAGCATAGATCTCCAACAGCTGAGTGCCCTTCTTCAAGTCGTCCTCCCCGTCATCCGTCTAACAAAGAGCACCGGTCAGTTTCAAAGACATCTGAAGCGAGGTTCACACCGATTATTTCACCCACCTGACATGACTGATGCAACTGCCTGAGAATTTTCTGGAGCTTTCCAAACTCTTCTCTTTCCAGGTACAGCTTTCCCAGCTACATGAAACAGAAATCATCCCAGTATAAACACGGTCTTTCTGACGCTGGCAACCAGCAATACTGTAATTTGCATCATCAGAAACACCACAGCATTAAGCATATCATTGTCCCTGATAGGCAAAGGTGCAGCAGCATCTGCTCAATTAATAATAATAATAATAATAATAATCTAAATACAGAATGCACTATAGCACAAACCTTGGTGTTCGTTTTAAACCAAAGTCTGTCATTTTTGGCATCTTTTAATGCTTCCAGTGTGGTCTCGTAAAACTCTTGTAGCAAGTCCATCTGGAAACAAACATTAAACATTATTAAAATATTATTTACCACGATAAAATATTATTACCTTTAACAGAATAACCTTTAAATACTATGATTTTATCATCACAAATATATTACTGAATTCGGAAAGCTTTAAAAAAAATTAAAAAAATAACTAAATACCTGTTTGGAGGTTGAGATATAATCTAAAATAGAGTTGATGGATTTCTCAGAGTAATTTCTGGTAACAGCACTCCTAATATACGTCAAAAGCTGTTTGTACCGGTTCATCATTTCTGGAAAATTTGTCTGTATAAATAAAAACAAACAAAAAAATCAGTTATGTTATAATGCATTATAACCACAATAATAGTAGCATTCATTATTATTATTATTGTTTAGAAATTTTAGAAAAATAATTATAAATACAATAATATTTATAGTATGTATTTATTGTATATTGTATAATATATATATATATATATATATATATATATATATATATATATATATATATATATATATATATAAATAATGAAAGAAATAATTGGCACGCACAAGCTTGAAGTTGATCTTGATCATCTGTTTCAGTGCTTTGAAGCCCCATTCTCCTTTCTCGCCCTCCAGCTCCAGCACCTGCAAAACACAAATCAGCGCTCGCACCTTTTCCAAAAGGAGCACATACAGACCATTTAAAAGACCTCAAGCGCCTGACCTTCTGGAAGCTGCTGAGGGCTGCTTTAGGATCATCTTCTTTCAGGGCTTTGGAGTTGTAGTACTGGTTCTCCAAATCTACATTGGGTTCGGAGTTGCTGTCCTCTGAATATTCCTGAAGTGCAAGAGCAAATAATGTCAGCAAACCAACGAGTCTCTGCACAACCGAGCACCTTGAAAGATATTGTGTATTGTATGCATTGCGTGTGAACGTTTGTTGTGATTGTGGCATCTGCATAATAAGAATAATGAACAACAATACGCTTATTTACAACTGCAAAACTGTACACACATTTCACAGCAAACTGGTATAAGACATCAAGCAGCTTCCTAACTAGAAACCCATTAGTTATAATTCAGTCAACTTCACGTGAGTCTGCAAGTTAACGATACATTACGATAGCTGGCTTGTACGAGCTGACAGAATCAGGTCTGTAAAATAATCACCTTTCTTACAGAACCTCAAATAAAACCGCTCAAATCAAAGCAGGCTCTGCTGTTTCTTGACTTAATCTTTGCAGTATTAGCAAACTAGCCACCTGCTAAACAACTCCATTGCGAAATTAAGCGCCCGTAAACGCGGGAAACACACTTTTTCTTCACGACACCTCGCCGGCTCCGTGTTAAATCGCATGCATTCACAGTCGCGCGTATTTTAAACGTCCTCACCAAGTCATAATCCTCCTCATCATCGCACATGAAATCATCTTCCATGTCAGACATCTTGACCGGAGAGAGAGACTCTTACCCACAATGCTCCGCGCTAACGCGTTTTGACACCGCGCTGCGCGCGCAGCTCCGATCCCTGCCGAGCGATTCCGAATCCGGCGAGCGTTTCTCCGAGGGGATTCGTGGCAGTTTCTTCCGCGTTTCAGCCTCATGATTCCGGTCGTGACAGTCAGCTGACAGCGCTTGTGCAGAGAGGGTCCTCTAAAACTCCGAAACGAAGATTAAAATCCGCGCGATGGCCGCAGCTCCTCCGAAAATCAAGGTGTCGTTCGGTGGAAACGACAGGTAGGTCGCGACGGTTCGGGAAACTTCGGAAAGCTGTTCGGAAAACTTCGATCGTGCGCGAGTGGAGTCGGCTCGCTTGAGCTATTGATTTGGTTTTAGTAGTTTTTTTTGTCTCAGGCACGCGCTTTTCTGTCGTCTTTCGTTAGGTTGCAGAAACTGAAAGAGGCTTTTCGTGGGAAATACGGACAGACGCCCCTGTTCTTCGCCCGTGCTCCGGGGAGGGTGAATTTAATAGGTGGGTTGAGCCATTTGTGCCAACATAAATACCATCAGCGATGCGTTTGATATTAAATCCAGTCGTTTTCAGGTGAGCACATTGATTATTGTGGCTATGCTGTGTTGCCGATGGCCATAGAGCAGAATATTCTTGCTGCGGTTTCTGTCAGTGACTTGAGTTCAATCCAGCTGGCCAACACTGACCCCAAATACAAGTGAGTTCTGCTTCACAGAAATGAGTTCAATGCAATTTAACTGGGAACATTTATTTGACACATTGTATCTGTTTAATTTTTTTTATTAACTTTAAGATAATTTAGGCCACAGAAAATAAATAAGTGATTTTTTTCTTTATTTAGTTTTAGTTATTTAGTTGAGTTATTAATTGCAAATTTAGATTTGTCCGTTTATCATTTGCCATCCTGTGATATAAACTTGAAAACTCGCAAAAAAAAAAAGTCAGAATTGTATGTTAATTCTCCAAAATGGATATTTTACCACAGTTTTTTTTTGTTGGAAGAAATTATAGGAAAATTAATAGATACATTTTTTTTTTAACTGAACAATCTAATCATAATGAGAGTTCTGACCTTTATCTGAAATTATATATGGATTGAAAACCTAAAATCTCAAAATTAATCTTTCAAATTTTTTTTCATGAATTATAACAAATTAAGTCTATATTTAAAATTGTGAGTGATAGTTAACAGGCTATGTAAATTAATTAATTGAGATATAACCTAAAAATAAATAAATAAATAAAATATTGTGAGATGAAAAATCACCCTTACCGCCCTATATATATATATATATATATATATATATATATATATATATATATATATATTTTTTTTTTTTTTTTTATTTATTTTTTTTTTATTTGTTTATTTTAAAGACTTTATATATATATATATATATATATATATATATATATATATATATATATATATATATATATATATATATATATATATTATATATAAGTTAAGTTAGGCTTAATTGTGACATTTTATTTATTCAGATTTGTGAGTTTATGCAGTAAATTCAATCAACATTTTTTTTCTCAGAATTGGGAGGTTATATTTTGCGATTACAAAATATTTGTGAATTAAAAAGCCATAATAACCTTTTAATATTGTATGTTACGTGTTCTGTGTCTCAGGGATTTCACTGTGTCTGTAGATGGCATCTCCATCGACAGGGACAATCCTCAGTGGCACTATTACTTCCTTTGTGGAGTGAGAGGAATTGGGGTGAGGCGATAAACATCACTTGTACTGCACGCTGGCTTTATTGCATTGTGTTTACAGCTCCTTGACTCCGTGTACGCAGGAGCACTTGAGCTTGTCTCCGCTGGCGGGGATGCGCTGCGTGGTAGACGGGACTATCCCGGCCAGCTCAGGTCTTTCCAGCTCCAGCGCCCTGGTGTGCTGTGCCGGCCTGGTCACGATGGAGGCCAATCAGACGTCTCTGTCTAAGGTCGTTCTTACTCTGAATCCTCTCGCTTGCGTTGCATACAGCTGCAGCTTATCGTAGACGTGCGTTAATGTGCTTTCAGGTGACTCTTGCGGAGACGTGCGCCAAGTGTGAGCGTTATATCGGCACCGAGGGGGGAGGAATGGATCAGTCCATTTCTTTTCTCGCAGAGGAGGGAACAGTAAGTCGTGTGTTTTCTATTTGTTCTCTCAGTGCATGGCATTTGATTGTTTTACGGTTTCCAATAGGATCGAAGCATGGTGCTTTTATTTTGTGACAACAATTTTTTTTTGTTTATTCACACAATGACTGAATACATTTTTTCATAGTAATGAAATATATAGTAGCATGAAATATATCATATATGAATTTGACTATTTTTATGATGTTGATGTTGCAACTATATTAAGGTGTTTTTTTTATTTTATTTACAATATTAAAAAAATTGTGTTGCGTTTTTATTTATTTAGCGTTTATGGCATGGTAAGCTAATTCAGGTTGTAAAATGTCATACAGACTTCGCATTTATAAATAAACTACTTAGTTTTTATATAAAAAAATTATAAAAAATATAAAAAAATTATTATAAAAAGATATATATTGATACATGATAATTAAAAATTGGTGCTTTCAAACAATTAATCCCAAAATAAGTTTTAGTTTATATAATATATAACTGTGTGTGTGTATATTTATGTATATATATATATATATATATATATATATATATATATATATATATATATATATATATATATATATATATATATATATATATAAATACACACATGCATGTATATATTACAAATTTTTTTACATGTGTATATATTTATATTGTGTGTATTTATATTCTTAGATTTTATATTATATATATATTTAATATATACACAACATATCTTCCTTTATTTATATATATATATATATATATATATATATATATATATATATATATATATATATATATATATATATATATACACACACACATGTGTGTGTGTGTGTATTTGATATTTAATATATAAATGCACAAAACATTTATTTGTTTGACTTACATATTTAAGGGTGATTTAGCTTAGACATTTTTTTTAAAGTTTTTATTTTCCATTCCTCCAGGCGAAGCTGATTGAGTTCAACCCGCTGCGAGCCACAGACGTGAAGCTGCCCGACGGAGCCGTCTTCGTGATCGCCAACTGCTGCGTGGAGATGAACAAGGCGGCCTCATCTCACTTCAACATGAGGGTGGTGGAGTGCCGCATTGCCACAAAGGTCTGAACTACAGACATGCGTCCAGAATGATAGTTTAGTCTTTTTGATACGAGCATTTTATTGGCAGGTCACCAAATACGCACACAAGAATTTCAAAAGTTTTAGAAAGATGCCTCTATTGGCTTGCATTTATTTATTATTATATATCACTATTTTATAATACCGGGGAATGTTAATGTTATTACAATTTAAAATAATAAAATGTAATTTATTCTTGTAATTAAAGCTACGTTTTCAGCATCATTACTCTACTCTTCAGTGTCACAGGATCCTTTTAATTGGCTGCTTAAGAAACATTTATTTTATAACATTATACATTTAAACGTGACCTTTCAGACTCTGCCTTTAAAAAAGGTAACTTATAATGTACTGTGGTGTGTCTACAAGTAGTTCAGACTTATTTAACGTTATATCCAGTAGGTGGCGCAGCAACCAAATATATGTAGAAGTGTCAGAACACAACAGAAGAGACCATTTTTTCTGTATCTGCCAACACTTCAGTTGTGTTGCTTCCTACGGAGAGACAGACAGCTCTCAGATTTCATCATCAAAATATCTTAATTTGTATTCCGGAGATGAACGAAGGTCTCACTGGTTTGGAAAGACACCAGGTTGAGTGATTGTTCACGGGATTGTCATTTTGGGGCGAACTAACCCTTTAACGGTAGAATGCGGTGCTCGTGCTCCAGATGCTGGCTAAGGCGCGCGGCCTGGACTGGAGCGGTCTGCTGAAGCTGGGAGATCTTCAGAAGGAGCTGCGGCTGAGTCTGGAGCAGATGCTGGAGCTGGTGGAGGAGGTGCTGCACCCTGAGCCCTACAGCAGAGACGAGATCTGCAGGAGTCTGGGCATCAGCGCCCAGCAGCTGCGTGAAGACGTCCTCAGCGCCAACACGCAACACGGTGAGACACCTCGGGACATCACCATCAACACCGCTTACTGTAGTCATACACACTCCTGCTCTCGAAACAGCCTTAGCTTGTATTCTGGATAACACTATAACACACTTTTTAGGTATATAGTTTACATGTATAGGGGTTCGCCTGACATGTGACCTGTATTAAAGGGTTACTCCACTCCAAAATGAAAACATTGTCATTCCAAAGCTGTAAAAGCTTCGTTCGTCTTCGAAACACATTTTAAGATGTTTGTGATGAAAACCGGGAGCCTTCAGAGGTTCAACCGTGACATTATGATGCTAGGGGAATACGCTTTGTATGGAAAGAAAGCAAAAGTAACAGCTTTATTGTATTTCGGACAGCATCCTGTGAATGCACATGAAGTACATTTCTGTATTAGGAGCAATGGAAAGATACGTCTTTTATTTGGGGACGAAGTAACCCTTTAATGTATTATTTAATGGGGCCTTACTATAAAATGTGACCAATATATGTGACCCTGGACCACAAAACCAGTCATAAAGGAAAACAATTTGATTTGTTAGAACAGGATTTAGGCTTAGATGCCAAATCTGGAATCTGAGTGTGCAAAACATCGAAATATTGAGAAAATCACCTTTAAAGCCGTGCATATTAATAATCAAAAATTAAGTTGGAAACGTAGGAAATGTACAAAGTATCTTTATGGGACATAATCTTTACTTAATATCCTCATGATTTTTGGTATAATGTTGACCCATGTAATGCATTGTGCTACTTACACACACACACACACACACACACACACACACACACACATAATTTACGAGACACACCTCTTGTGTTTTTACCTCAGCGACTGATTTTAAGCTGTACCAGCGTGCCAGGCACGTGTACGGCGAGGCTGCGCGCGTCCTGCAGTTTAAGGCCGTGTGCGACTCTTCTCCTGTCACCGCCGTCGCTCAGCTGGGTGACCTGATGAACCAAAGCCACGCCAGCTGCAGAGACTTGTACGAGTGCAGCTGCTCAGAGCTGGACCAGCTGGTGGACATATGTCTGTGAGTGAGACCGGCTGGCCATGCCATAATACACTTATGAATATTACATAAAAACATTTATCTATTAATATGCAATTCTGTTCATGTACACTGCTGGTCAAACCTTTGGAACAATTAGGACTTTTTAATGTTCTGAAATAAATCTGTTATGCTCACCAAGGCAGACAGCAATGTTATGAAATATTATTACAATTAAAAATAACAGTTTTCTTTTTGAATATTTTGTAAATTGGAATTTATTTCTGTGATAGAAAACAAATTTATATATATATACACACACACACACACATATATATATATATATATATATATATATATATATATATATATATATATATATATATATATATATATATATATATATATATACAAATTAATCTGCATCCAAATGATGTTTTTGTTTACATAATATATGGATGTGTACAGTGTATATTTATTATGTATATATACTATATACAAACACATATATGCATGTATATATTTAAGAAAATGTACTGTTTATTAAAAAATTATGTATAAGATTTAATACTATAAGTATATGAATATAAGTGTATATAGTAATAAATATAGTGAATAAAGAAATAAATAAAATGAAGACTGGCATAATGATGGTAAAAAATTGCTTTGATCACAGGAATAAATTATCATTTATTAAATGAAAATAAATTAAAGTATTAGAGTACATTAAACATTAAACAGATAACACTTTATAAATGTTCATATCTCTCAATGCTAGTTTCTTTTCTGTATTCTGTAAAATGCAGTCAAATAAATTCAGCCTTGATCAGCATAAGAGACTTCCTTTAAAACCACAAAAGATCGTAATTATTTCGAACTTTTGAGCAGTATTTATTACATGATGCTGAACTGAATGAGTCACGTCTCTGAGCTCAATCAAAAGCGCCCGAGTCTGTCTAATGAATTGGCGTTTTAGCAACATCTTCCCGCTCCCTTCACAGGCAGGCGGGCGCCGTGGGGTCGAGGTTAACCGGAGCAGGATGGGGAGGCTGCACGGTTTCCATGGTACCCGGAGAACGAATAGATTCTTTTCTCCAAACTGTGAGAGAGCGCTATTACGCGCCTGACGCCCGTCGGTCCGCTCTGGAGGAGCAGAGTTTGTTCGTGACGAGGCCGGGAGGAGGGGCGGCGATTTTCATAGAGGAGTGAAAAGTAGCGGCGCGATTTTCTGTCGTTTTAGCAACACAAATCGAGCCTGTGGCCTTAGAAGCAGGAGGTGGTGGGTTTAATGGCAGATATGATGAAAGGGAAGCAGACTGTGTAAAGTCTGAACGGGCATTTGTACTCTGTATGTCTTAAAAGAATAAAGAGAGCACATTTTATATAGAAAATCGAAGCTTTTTAAGGCATTAGAGAAAGATTCAAGAAATGATCAGTACATTCCTACCTTTGTTGCACTTTCTGAAAGCGTTGAACAATATTCAACCAGTCACATTCAATAAAAATCTTAATGTTTCCAAGCCTTGTCATTTTTCGTTATAGAAACAATAATAACTCTTAGTGTTTTTACTGCAGCTTATGCTTCTATTTAGTGTTTTTATATTAATATAAATTCATATGTGCTATATGAAACATGAAGGCAGACATTGGTTTTTAAATAAATTAAACAATGGCCATTTAATGCGTATCATATAAAAAATTACAACGACTTGTATAAAAAACCCATGCATTTAAATAAAAACGATAAACAATCTGCATGGTCTTTGTTGACAAAATAGCACAGCAGAATATCGTATACATTCGTCATAAATATGTTTAACATAACATTAAAGTAACGTCAACTGTACATTCATAAACAGTTAATGTCGCACGACCCCCCTCGTCAAATAAATTATTTGATAAATATGATCTACATCAATGTAGTCAATGAGGGCAATGAACAGCCTGAATCAAAGAGAGAAAAATCGACTCGACTCGACAAACAGAACTGAACGTACTTCCTTTAACGAAAGGAAAAAACAAAAAGGCACAAAAATTCGTTCTGTAAAGAAATGCCCACTTTATAGACCTTTATATTAGATGCATGTGGAAATCTAGAAGTTCAGTCTATCGCTTGATGGAAGGCACGGCTTTGCGTAAAAGCTCAAGTTTGGTGCGCTGCATGCAAAAGCACTGACTACGATGTGGAATGTTTTTACTCTTTCTTTCTAAAAAGAGGTATATTTAAAATCTAATTTGGCATTTCAAAACCTTTTAACCCCCGTTTAATCGGTGAAAAAGCTAGAGGTTGCTTTACAACGCCACGTAGTGCAGGTTCTCTGCAGCATGGATATTAGACATCGTTAAGAGTCGTTACTCATCCGCTAGCGCGATGCATTTGGGTGCATTTCAGTAAACTTGAGTATAGATATCTGTGACGCAACTTCCAGGTCTTTAAACATATCCGTATTTAATATGCATCGCATTTATAATCCTAAACCAATGCAGATGGCTGTATCAGTGCTTCTAAGGACATAAGAGGTATTATTTCACATACGTCTACATGTTTACTCCCTTATGCTTTATTAGTATTGTTAGTATGATTTGCTGAACGTAAGTCAGCGCCTGAATCATTCACATTTGGAAGCTAATTTCCGCAACGGGATTAAAAAAATAAAAAATAAACAGGTACACGCAACTTTTATACACAACTGTATGTAGCTTATAAAACAATAACTCTAAATACATATGTTTTTTTTCTCCAGGATGACGAAAAATTTTATTTAATTTTACTTTTTCTCGAAAGTGTGGGTTTACGTTTTACAATTCAGTTTTTTCTGTCACTGAATTGAATATAAAAAGCTAACTGCTGCTTTATCTTACAATTTTCTTGTAATTTACGAGGTGTCTCGCAATTTTTGACTTCAGAGAACTAAGTTTGTATTTTTGGAATCCTGACTTTTTTTCCTCACAATTCTGAGAACAGAAGACAAAATTGTGCGATATAGCTCGGAATTGCGAGAGAAGTCAGAATTTCAAGAAATTCTAAATTGCGAGAAAAGGAATTCTTGGAAATCCAGGTTATTAAATATTTAAAAAAGGTAACTGTGGCTTAATCTCACAATTTGCAACTGGTACTTGAAATTGCAAAATTTCCTTTAGAGTTTTTTTCTTGCAAATACGGGAAAGGCAGACAGAACTGTGAGATATAAATTCAAAATAACGATTTAAAAGCCCTGAATTGCGACATGAAAAGGTCACAATGACCTGTTTTCTTTTATTTTGATCCTGCGACGGAAACAAGCTTCCAAGCGAATGCATAAAAACAAGTTCCTAAAACTCGAACTACAAAAACACTGAATATGAATTTGTGCCAGAAGAGGTAAAAGTACAAAGTGAAATCGTTGTGGAATGAACGGATGCCTTGTGAGACGTGAGCAGATGCGTGAGAAAGTGAGTGTTATCTGTGCTTCATTGTGCTGGCTCTTTGGAGTCTCCTGTGCATGTCTAGCCCTCCCGTAGTCTAGTTGTGCCCACGGCATCTCTGACAATGCATTATCATTTTCTCACATTAAAGACAGGCGCTAATTCCTCTTCTCCTTCTGTAAAGGAAGGAGGAAAAAAAACGCTCCTTTATCTGGCCTCCAAGTCTTCCACCGTTACCTCTTGGTTTTGGTCCCGTTCCCTCCTGAATCCGGTGCTGTTGGTCTCTGCATCGGTTGTGCCGCAGTTTTTCACCGCGACGGCGCCTCTTGCGGGCGAGGATAGTGGGTATGTGGAAGTGGAGGATGTGGGTACCTTCATGTTCTTGCCAGAGGTGATGAGTTCTCCGTATCCCTGCTGGTGGGCGAAAGCGTACGCCGAGCGCCGGGAACTCGTCCTGCGCACTCTCCTGAGGTTCTGTTCTTGAGGACCCTGCCTCCTAGAGGCCTGCTGAAGTAAACGTACCTGCGGCAGGGAAAACGCTTTTTAGGGTTAGTTCATCCCAAAAGTAAAGCTCTGTCATTATTTTCTCACCCTCGTGTTGTTAGACCTTTGTTCATCTTCGTCACACAAATTATGATATTTCTGATGAAATCTGAGAACTTTCTGACCCTCCATAGACAGCAACAGTGCGTGCATTAACGTAATCCGCATAAGTTGTTTACATTTCGGGGAAAGGTTGCGTATGCGTTGTAATATTTTCTAAAAAGCCAGAAGACTTAACTCGGTGGAGAAGAACAGTTGAGTAAATTCTGCAAAAAAAAAAGTATTCTTGTAGCAAAATTGAGGTTGAGCCACTGATGTCACATGGACTGCTTCAGGACCTGAATAATTTCAGTTGTGTTGCTGTCTATGAAGGTTCAGAAAGTGCTCAGATTTCAACAAAAATATCGTAATTTGCGTTCCGAAGATGAACTTATGGATTTGGGGTGAACTATACCTTTAATTGCAGTCAATGTTAAAAGGGCATGTTAATCATTTTTAATTCCCATTCTGTATAAGGCAGTAACCTTGTCAGTGTGCGTTGGATAGAGGTCAGCTTTGATGAACCGGACGGCCACCATGGGCATTATACACACGACTGTGGTGAGGAGTATGACGAGCCACACAATCTTCTGATTCAGAGAGTTACGTGCGGTACCTGCAGTCAAACACAATATGTTTACCGTCAGTAATAACAGTGGCCTAGAAAGAACCGCTCAGGGATGAATGTGTTTTTGATTAAATGCCTGAAATAAGGCCTGTTGTCAACACTTGCTCAGGATATTTTCAGCCTAGAGATCTAGGCTGACGCGAACCTGCTGGCTGTCCTGCAAAAATACATCATTGTTGCAGCGATAATCATTGATAACAAATAGCCTGACAGTCTGTTTTTTACAATGGCATCTTTAGCTTAAAGGAACACTGCACTATTTTTGAAAATAAGCTAATTTTCCAATTCCCCTAGAGTTTTGAATCCATTCAGCTGATCTCTGGGTCTAACGGAGCTTTTAGCTGCAGCTTAGCATAGATCATTGAATCTGATTAGACCGTTAGCATCTCGCTCAAAAATGACCAATGAGTTTCAATAAAAATGACCAAAGAGTTTCGATACTCTTTAAACCTTGACTAACCTAGACTATTGTAGTTACATTGTGTACCAAGACTGACGAAAAATGAAAAGTTGAGGTTTTCTCAACCGATATGGCTAGCAACTATACTCTTATTCTCATATGGCCAGACCTGGATATTGGCTGAATGGATTAGAAAACTGTAAAACCCAAATGTTTAACTCTAGGGGAGTTGTATAATTAACATATTTTTAAAATAGTGGAGTGTTTCTTTAATTGTGATGCTGCATGCAGACCAGTTAGCTGTCATTATGAAGTCCAAGACTGTATGAAACAAATATGAAGTCTTGTTTTTAAACAAATAGCTACAATGTACTATAAAGATTTAGTGCGATTCACATTCTTAGCTATGGAACATATGAATGTTCTTACCTATGAAAGGAAACTGGTTTGGGAATATGGTAAAAATGCCGTCGCTGTGCATTGCAAAAAGGATTGCGAAGTAAACAGCTAGACTTCCCCAGATAAAGAAGTGGTTAACAGCGGTCCAGTAGTTGGTGTCAAGCCCAATCTGAAACAAAATTCAATATTTTTAACACTAGAATTTAGGCTTCTTTTTATGTAATGATATATAAACACAATTACACACACACAAAAAAAAATTGCTTCAGAAGGCCTTTTTTATTATGGATGCACTTTATTGGACTCACTGCCATTAAAAAGTTTAGAAGTGCCAGGATATACGTATATATATTTTTTTATTATTATTATTTATATATTTTTTTTTCTGAAGGATGAAAGTCATATGCACCTAGGATGCTACGGGTGAACAATCATTTTAATATTATTTGCATATACAATATTTTCATGAGAATTCATTATTTTCCACCATTTTTTCCCCTCTGTGTGTGTGTATATATATATATATATATATATATATATATATATATATATATATATACACACACACACACACACACACACACACAGATTGCAATGTCAAGTTAAACAGAAATACCGTTTACATAACCTTTATGCACTGTACGTTGTCATTTATTTCTAAAGTATTTTGATGGATTGAGTGAACAGTTGTTAAATTGCCTCACCTGAACACTGACCACAATCACCAAAGAGGTTGCTATGGTTACCGCGAAAGCTTGTTGATCAGAGATGTGGGCGCCGTCATCCCGCACAGCGGTCATAAAGGCTCCGTATGGGATGAAGAAGAGGATAAATGAAGTACAGACCCCCTGCAGTGTACAGGTGAAGAACTTGCTCTTGTTGAAGAGCTGGTTCAGTTGCCCGGGTCTATACAGGTTTGGATAACGTAAACTGTACTGTTCGTTCACATCCTACAAAAAAAAATTAAAAGGCAAAGATTTCAGTTGCGTTTGGTGCTGCTACACAATGAACCAAAAACAGCTATGATTACCTGGTCAAACAGGCCCATGGCCAGAACAGGAAGTGAGGTGTAGACGATGTTGAAGAGTGTGATGAACCACTGGTCATATACCGTCTTTAAAGACAAAAACGCTATTTACAAAGCACATGCATATCCCATCCACAGCCTAAAATTAGATAAAGTTTTACCTGGGCAGAGAATCCACAGAGGAATCCGTACCAGAAGTGAACCAGCGTGAAAGCGAAGTTCTTGTAAAAGAAGTAGCAGAGGAAGTTGCACATGCGGTGGTAGGACCAGCGGCCGTGGACGAGCAGGAGACGCTGCAGGTAGCGAAACTGGGCGAAGGAATAGTCCGAGGCCAACACCGCCTGCATCCCCTCCTGTCCGCTGATGCCCACGCCAATGTGGGCCGCTGAGGGAGAGCAGAGACAGTGTGCACACATTACACATACTTACAGATCAAAAAGGCCAGCATATTTCCATAGCAACCACTCTATTAGATCAGCAGTGCATCTACACTGAATACTTCAGCCATATGGTGTACACATCACAAGCACCAGATCACACCAAGCATTAAGAGCAAAACAATGGAGATGTTTCTTCCTTTTAACTACATCTGGTCGTGCTCTCTTGCCTCTCAGGGGCGAATACGGTTGCCGCAATTCCCCTGGTATGTGTGTGTGTGTGTGTGTGTGTGTGTGTGTGTGTTAGAGAGAGAAACCATGCAAAGAGAATTGTTCAATTTAATATGATACAAATAAGATGCTGATTTTAGTTGGTCTATATTAATTATGCTTCTTAAACGAGCAGCCCGGCGGGGGCTATTGTAATAGTCTGCACTGGGGCAAGTTACACCACTAGCAGAGGCTCTCCAATCTATGAAAGAGTGCAAGATTGTGGAATACTGTGGAAAACAGAGATCATCAACGTCACATCATTAAAATAATCAGAGAAACTGGAGAAATCTCTGTGTGTAAGGAACAAGGCCGAATACCATTGTTGGAAGCCCATGGTCTTGGGGCCTCAGACGACACTGTATCACTCATCTGCATGATTCTGTCATTGACATTAATAAATGGGCCCAGGAATACTTCCAGAAACCACTGTCGGTAAACACAATCTGTCGTACCATCTGCAGATGCATCTCTATCATGAAAAAGGAAGCCATATATGAACATGGTCCACAATACCTATTGTGACCTGTGGGCCAAGGCTCATTTAAAATGGACTGTTTCAAAGTGGAAAAGTGTTCTATGGTCAGAGTCCAAATTTGACATTCTTGTTTGTGTCCTCCCGGCTAAAGAGGAGGGACACCTTTCAGCGTGTTATCAGTGTTCAGCTCAAAAGCAGCATCTCTGATGGTATGGGGGTGTATAAGTGCATATGGTATGGGCAGCTTGCATGTTTTGGAATAGATAGATAGATAGATAGATTGGCAGTGATTAGCAGGGTCATTAGTCGTGTCTTACTCTTGATCATACTGACGTCATTGGCTCCGTCTCCGATGGCGAGAGTGACGGCTCTCTTGTGTCTCTTTATGAGCTCAACCACCAGAGCTTTTTGCAGCGGAGTGACTCGACAGCAGATGACCGTCTTACACAGGCACGCCACGTCCACCAGGATCTGCTCCAGGTCTGCCTCCAAGGCATGAGCCTTCAAATAACAACACATTATCCTTACATTCAGCGCCATCTATACACTCTCAGCATGTGTTGGCAGAATTCATCCAATTAAACTCTTTCATGTCATTGGCCTCAATGACACATTTATCCAAGCAAAACCAATTTCAGCAAGAAACATTTCTAAGGATAATGCAGAACTGAATGTTCCGTTTCAGAGCTCAGCGTCACATTATTACGGCAGTAATTAAGTCAAATTCTCTTCACGATCCAGACTGAAGCCCTTACCAGACTGTGTCCGTTGATGATTAAAGCGTACTCTGCGATGATGGTCTCTTCAAAGACAGAGTCGCTCGAGTACAATTCTGTCTTTTCCATGTCAAGGCCACTGCTGAATTTGTCTTTGCCGGGTCCCATGATTCTCTCTTTAGCCAACCTGTTAACAAAGCAACAGAAAAATTTAAAATTGTCTCAATTCAAAGGGACAAAACAGCAAGAATTAAATGTTTTGAATCTCTGAATACAAAATATGTCTGAATATTTGGATTTATGCTTGAAATAGACTGTGAAATGTCACCTGAGCTCCCGTTGAACCTCAAGCATGGTGTGACCTGAGATTATAAACACCTCGTTCATGTCGTCTCTGAGCATGTTACAGGAGTAGCCGATGTTCATTGCCGTCTCTGCAACCACAAGAGGAACAAACCTTCATTACATTCTGAATCCATTAAGATTGAGCGGTCTTCAATGAATCCTACATGTTCTCATTAGCACTGGTCACCTAGCTTGTCCCCGGTGAGCACCCAGATCTTGATGTTGGCCAAGGTCAGACAGGCAATGGTCTCTGGAACTCCTTCCTGAAGTTTGTCCTCTATGGCTGTAGCCCCAAGCAGCTTCAGGAAAATCAGAAACATGTTTGTGTGAAAAGCTAACATGTTTGTGTAGAAATGTTAATAACAATAATAATATCGTTAATATACGTAAAAATGCCAAATCATAATTAAGGGTGCTGTATGTGTTCACATAGCTGTTTCTCTATAGACAATAATGCTATAGACAGTAATTCTCCTCTGAAATGTGCGTTCTGGCACCGAATGCCTTTTTTTGCTGTACCCATTTTAAAAGCAGGTTTTCAATCATATACTGCACCTTTAAATATCACAATTTGAGAACAAGAAAGAAATAATAAACCATTACTATGCATTCACTAATCAAGTGTGCTGATTTCGTGACAATCTACAAACTTATCTCATATTTTTGCTGTATAACTTACATCCTACAACAGATTTAAACAACGGTTGTCAACAGCATCGCTGAAAAGGATGTACATTTAATTACCTACAAGTACTACAAACTATATCAATGAAAATCTCAGGTACTGATTATGTGCTTTGTTTAAGTGTCTAATGTGAGCTTTAATATCATGTGTGACATTTATAGCCATACCGAAAACAACAGATTTTACCTCAGATTTACCTCAGAAGTAATTAGAACAAACCTGTACGTTAAAATCATGAACTCAATGCGAACCAACAAAGATGGTATCGGTCCCTCAGTATGTACTTTAAATTATGTTAAAGATGTTTAATACTTATAAATTAGATGATAAACTTGTCTATTTTGTTGTGAGTGGAGTGAGTTTCTGCACTTCTGATTGGTTGTGATATTTGATTGTTTCTGCTCCGTGAGTTTGGAAGATTTGGAACTATAGAGGAACAATCATCAGTTCTTAAAAGAACCATTGTTTTCTTTAGTTTGAAGAACATGGTAATAATCTAAGGAACCATTTTTATCTATAAAGACCCTAAGGTTTCAATGGATGTTAAAGGTTCTTCATGGAACCATCAATGCCATGTCAATTTTCCAGTCACATTTACCATCATGCCCAGCTCTATTTCTTCATATAGAGCCCCGAGTTTTTCTTCTCTGTTCTCCAGTGATGTGCTGGCAAACAGCAGTTTCTTCGTCCATTCGTCAAACACGTCTTCATCCAGGTCTTTGTACGCCAGCGCTAATGTTCTCAAACCCTCCCCGGCGAACTCCTGCCACACAGAAACAGTGGAAATTCATTTATCTCTAACCATGAAAATTGAAACCCAATCGGTGCTGTAAATATTTCTTCAGTGCTACACAGTTCTTTGATCTAATCAGTGAAAGCATCTACTTCCTGTTTGCAGTCGTTATCCATAAAGCTTCTGAAAGCATGCTATTTATACCCCGCTAGTGTAGCTTCTTTAGTGACGTCAGTCTGACTGCTTTTTTGAGGAGCCACAGTAAGCCATAAATGAGACATGAATGATGGACATCTTCTCATAATAAGTACAGCCTATGAGCTGCTTTTAGATCGACCAATCGAGCTGAAGACAATAGCCTCGCCTGATGCCTTATTCTTTCTTTGAATACGGTTTGAGCGGTTGATTTCACTGATTATATTCATAGCCTAAATTGCCATTTTCACATTTTCTGAGGAAAATCTCATGGTGTTCATAATAGATGTACCTTTGTTGAAGTAGCTGCATAATGCGCTGGCAAGGACAATTATGAATCACACCGCTTGGAGCCAGCAAATGTGTTTGTACGAAGCATTTTCCATCTGAAACGTCTACAAGAACCTTAATGGAATTAATCTGAATAAAATACAACCCATCTCTTCTAAGACCGAGCTTTTAGCCGAGGAGAAAATGAGACTCGTTTGCATCGATTCTGCCGCTCTTACACTCATGGTGTGCATTTGCTGTAATTTGTCATGTGGAACGGTGTTTATCTGCATCTCTGAGGGTCACAATTCACAAGCGCTTCAATAACTAAGACACTGAGTAAAATAACAAAGTGAAAAGACTTGGGGAAAAAAAACTAAAACAAAGACCTGCACATGTGAAGCTTTTTTTACATGCAGCAATTTTACATCAAACATGTTTGCTTTGGTATTGCATTCATACACCATGGTTTTACTATGGTAAATGCCAGAGAACGTGGATTTACCATGGAACTGCATCCAAATACAATGATAAATAGCATGCCTAAAAAACTTTGTATTACCATTGTAAATGCCCTCCAACATGGGCCTAACAAAATGGTTTCTACCATCATAAAGCGTTAAAATAATTTTAGCTTAGTACATACATAAAACATGGTATTAACATGGTAAATTTAAGCCTCGCAATGGTGTTGCTTCAAACTAATGCCCTAGAACATGATCTTTCCATAGTATATCATCTAAATATATTTGGCATGTATTCATAAGATGGCATTATCATGGTAAATTCCAAATAACAAAGTTTTACCATGGTTAAGCAACCAAATTTAGCATTTTTTATATACATATACTACTTATATAGTACTGCAATTACCTGCCCCTCAGTAGTGAAGTACATTATTTAAAAGAATGCAACATATTGAGTGTAAATGACACCCTTATTGGGACAAAAACCTCCTGGATTATTTCCAAAAGGATTATATCTTTTTTAAATACAAATGTTTTTATGATGTGATTTGAAATTGGAGACATTTAATCAGAAAACAGATTGTAACCCACGTCGATCTCGTCAACAGTCAAAAGATACAATGAGTAATAAAAAATATGGTTTACCATGGTGCTGCAGATGACAAAGTATTACATTATAGAGCCCAAAAACCATGGTATCACAATGGCTTACATGCCTAAAACATAGTCTTCCCATGCTATCACATACAAAAATGTTGCATTAGCATAGTAAATGTCATGAAACTGCATCCAAATGATAACGTTTTACCACAGTACATGTGAACCAAACAAGTTATTTCCATGGTAAATGCCAAAAACATGGTTTTAGTAATAGTACTGTAGTAATGCCAAATAGCCAGTACACATGGAAAAACATGGTTTTACCCCAGAAAAGGAAGGATAGCTTAGCAATGGAGACTTACATTAAGGTGCTCTGAGGTAGTAAACATAAGCTCTTCATTAGACGGGTCCAGCCTGTCGAAGAGTATTGTGTCGGCTCCTTTTGAGTAAAGCTTTAACTGCCCCTTTGGGTTCCTTACTGAGGAAGAGACAGGAAATGAGAGCGCTACTTATAAATGTCTAAGTATACAATAAAACAGTTTCAAAAGACTGGACAGCTATTGATTCCTCTATGTGAAAGGATGAATTATGCATACAGACCCATAAAAAGAAACACGTCAGGGATGATTCATAGCTTTTGTGAAATATTAAAGGTATGAAAAAAATACTAGACTAAATGATTAAAATATCCCATAGTACAAGTAATAAGAGGTGAAAAATCCAACCAGAACCTACCAATAACGCTCATTCTCTTCCGTACGTTGTTGAAGTCTAAGATGGCCAGCAGCTGATAGGTGACCGCCTGACCCATCTCATATAAAGTGATGGTCTCTGGCGTTCTGGAGCGAAACACGAAGCCGAAGTTGCGTGCAGCAGTAACCAGGGCTCCTTCATCCGGAGACTGTGCCTGATACACCAGCTCCCCTTGAACAATTCATTTCAGAGGTATTTTGGTCAAATTATTCTGCTGCGTTTATAACAACAGTGCTACTGGGATATGAAGATGTTTAAGGTGTTCGTGGTCCAGTTTACCCTCGTTTCTCTCTTCTGGCATGACGGTGTGGCAGAGCGCTAACAGACGGAAGAATTCCTGAACCAGAGGCTCTTCCAGCTTGATGGCCTCGACCAGGCTGCTGTCATGGAAACGGAATTTCCGGTCCATTAGTGGGTTGAAGGAGAAATCTACACATGGTGTTTTCTACAAGAGTCAGAGACAACAGTGACTGCCAAATAATGCACCATTTTTTATATTCTAAAATATAAGAACAAATGTTTTTAGAATAACAATTGTATGTTTTTTATTGTAATAATCATTTATGAGTGAAAAGACCTGCATATGTAAAGCTTACGATCACGAATTAGGCCAAAGAGGGTATATACCAAGGTTTACATCAGACATGGGTTTGCTTTGGTATTGGATCCAAATAGCATTGTTTTACTATGGTAAATGTCCAAGAATGTGGATATACCATGGTACTGCATCCAAATGCAACATTGCCATGGTAAATAACATGCCTAAAACTCTTGGTATTACCATTGTAAATGCCCTAAAACATGGTCCTACCATGGTATCACATCTGAACATGGAGAATGCCCAACAAAATGCTTTTTACCATGGTAATGTGTTTTGGTCATTTTAGGCTTTACTATAGCCTAGTACATGTCTAAAACATGGTATTACCACGGTAAATTCCTCTAAACATGGTCTTGCGATGGTCTTGCTTTAAACTAATGTCCTAGAACTTGATCTTACCGTGGTATATCATCTAAATAACATTGTATTACCATTATGACATTATACATCATGGCATTATTACACTGTATGCCCAAATTCAATTGCATTGCCCAGCGATATAGTTTTACCATGTTAAAGCAACCACATAACACAGTACTCCCGCAGTACACATGAAAACAAGACATTTCTTTTAATACATGTTAAATAAAATGGCTTTACAATGTCATAACAAAAAATATTTTTTTATTTCATTACCTCTGTAATATCCACTTTATGCCCAAACTCGTCATAAACATCCCCTAGACAAACAGAAACACAGCCATCAATAAATATACCCACATGTCTATAATTGTGGATGTATAGCAGGAAGTGTTCAAGCATACCGTAGGTCTTTCCATTGATGGAGCATTTATTGAACACCATAATGTTCTGGGTGAGGGTGCCTGTTTTGTCTGAGAAGATGAACTCCACCTGGCCGAGCTCCTCATTGAGGGTGGTGGTCCGTGCCTCGGCAGGAGTGTCCTTACGGCTGTAGTACATTCGTCTGTCCCAGTTTATAAAGTAACTATGGCCCAGCCGCAAAACCTCTACACTGTAATAAAATAAGTTTCATGTGAATGATTAAGACTTATTTTTGCAGTTTTATGAAAACTGCAGAGTAGAAACATATCACAAGGTGAAAAGTCTTGTTGTTGTGGTTTGTTTTTCATTAAATATGTTGTTTAACTGTCGCTAGTCCTCTAAGTCAATAAGGCATGGAAGCGAAAGCTATCAATGAACACATTTTACCTTGCAGTTCGGGGATCATAACCAATGGAAATACATTAGAAAAACATAACTAGCCACATACGACAAAATGCTTTGATAAATAAGAATTATAAAAACAAACAGTGACAAGAGATCAAGAGGTCATTGATCAAAATGAACTCATAGTGAGATTAAAAAAAGTCTAAATTATTACATAGAAATTTAAAAGTACGACATAAAAGTCAATATGACAAAAGTCAATTATGAATTGAAATAGTCAAAAATGTGAATTGTGAAATAAAGTCCTAATTATGACATAAAATCATAAATATTGTATTAAATGTGAACATATGAACATTTTGAACATTATTTTATAATTTTCACTCTTATTTCATACTTACGATTTACTAAATCTTACTTTAATTAATAAAAAAAGTCACATTTTTAATGCCATAATTATGACTTTTTATCTAATTATTTACTTTTTTCAAAATAGACTTATATGTCATAATGACTATAATGCTGAAGTTATATGGAATGTTGGATTATATGGAAAGTTGAAAGTTAATTCAGGTTGAATGTTAATTCATAATTATTACATAAAAAGCAGAACCTATGACATAAAAATGTAAATTGTGAGATAAAGCCATACTTATTATATAAAATACTGCATGAAAATGTCAACGTATGACATTGTATCTTATAATCTTCCCTCTTATTTTATAATTGTGATTTACTAAAAGATACTTTGTTAAGTAATAATTATTACGAATTTAAATGTCACAATTATGACTTTGATTTTCAAAATAGACTTTTATGTCAACATAATGCTGGAGTTATATGGAATGTTGTAAAATTGAAATAATAAGAGGTTAATGTATAATTAATTATAACACAAAAAGCATAAAAAGTCACAAAAAGTCACAACTGCAACATTAAAAAAAATATTTTACCTCATGCTTTTTATACTACCGTTTTATACTACTCAAAGCATTTTATTTGGTGGAAATGGGCTTCCATACACATATAAATATTAAAAGATTTTTGTCAACACTTTTACATGGTGTTTGAAACTAAATGGGCGTTCAATGTAAATTCTGGCTCCTGCATCAAACTAGTTCGCCAACACACTGTGTAATCTGTCCTACCTAACATATAGTGAGATGGGTACGACAGTGTTGAGGATGATAACGTAGGACCAGAAGGTCAGGAAGCCAGAGAAGACCGCATTGATGGTAAGTTCCTTCCACTGAAGATACTCCCAAAAGCTGCTGCCCACTTTCTGCTCCCAAATAGTGTTTCCTATAGCCAGTATGATCCCCATACAGATGAGAAATCCAAAGATCTGCAAAAAAACAAGGACACACTGCATCATACTTCATACGCATGCACGCCCTTTACAATAACAAAATCAGCTGCCCTTTTGAAAGCCTGCCGGCGTGAGTAAGCGAGATGCCACATGTCGATCAATCCCAGCATGCAGCTCACACACTCACCCACAGAACTAAGGTGTTCATCAGTTTATCGATGCTGGTCCGTTTGAACTTCGTCCTCCCACAGTTTTGCATCAGCTTGGTTTGAAGTCCTGACGGAGAAGAGGAAAACCCAGAAGACTCAGAGAGCGTAGCTCATCTCAGGACAGATAATGGTGTGCGTTAGGTATAGTTCATAACGTTAATTACAGACAGTCTCAGAGGAGCATCTACTCAACACAAGTAATCAATCGTCTGTGAAAATGGGCGCTCTAGGACAATTAACGGAGTCTCGAAGAGACGTACCTGCGAAGATAACCAAGCCGAAACACCACTCGGTGTTACGAAGAACACAGCCTCTCAGGAGCATTTTCTCATTGTCCAGTGGGTACTTGTTATCTTTCCAGTATAGAGTCCCTGTGAACTTGTCCAGTTTGTTGTTGGGCGGCTCACAGATGACTTCCCCTGGGAGACACGTAACAGATTATAAAAGTACATTATATTAATATAAAAACATTAAAAACGAACAAAAAAATCCTCAAAACAACGCCATTATAACTATTTTTACGCAGTGTTGCGAGCGATCTCCGAGGTGTTGATGCACGGTTCCCAAGGTGTTGCTAAGGTGTTCCAGGCAACATTGTTATCTTTACTAATCATTTTTGCTTATTTAAACGAAGCAAATAAATGAAGAGATACAATAAAATATAATACAAAAATTCTATATTTAGAAACCTGACCTGCACGGTGTTGCGGGTGGTTGTTATTGTTAACTAAAACAAAAATTTGTAACATTTCTAGTTAATTGAAATAAATTGGAAATAAAATCAAATATTTATATTACATAAAACGAATGAATAAAAATTTAAATGTAAAAAAATACAAAAGTTGCACTGACAACTAATTAAAATTAAATAAGTTTAGGTTGAAGTGAATAAAAAGCATAAAAAAGACAACAATAAAAGTATATTTTTACATTTTCTGAGGGAATGGGATAGTTGCTGCAGGCTGTTTGAGGTAGTCTTGTTTAGAACTAATGCTAAACGTTTAATCAATTGAAATAAAGCTGAAATAAATTTAATGTAAAAATTTAAATATTACACAAAAACTCTTCATGCAAAAAACCTTGGCCTACCTTGGCAACTAACTGAAATTAAGTCATTTTAATAGAAATAAGCTGAAGTTAAAAAAAATACTTTCACAAAAGGTGAATATATATATTTTTTTAATTTCTTAAAAAATACTATAACGTAATTTATGTAAAAAATAAAAAAGTCGACCAAAAGCCTGTATTGTTCTTTAGATATTTTACAGGGATTTTGCTGTCCATTTTATTATTCCCCATGCTAAAATTGCAAGTCCAGTAACTTAATTCATAACACACCACTAATAAGCCACATAATTGGAACTATCATTCATGTCTAGCATAAGCAATGTAGGATAAGTGTGTTCAAATCCCTAACCCCAATAGCAATAGTGTATGTAGCAATTTTAAGCATGCAGCGGCTATCCTCTACATTAACTTTAATGGAACTCAAGTTAAAACACTACAAATCTCATTACAAACGCTCTTTGACAGCTTCAAAAGATATGTTGAAGCACACCAGAGGCCCAGCGAGACAAAGTCACGCAGATCAATCGGATCAATGTGACGGAAGCAATAACCGTTTATGTTCTCTCATGTTGACTCAAGTTGATTTCTGTTGATGGTGCAGACTTACCATTAAAGTCTGCAAGCTTTGCAATGTCGTCCCCGAGGTCTGAGGTCACAGTCAAGGCCTGGCGCACCTTCAGGTTGGTCTCTCTGTTGGAAAGAGTCGATAACGTGTTCATATCAGGCTACAGAGTCACAAAAATCGAATTTACTGGATGTTGAACAGTCCAAAGGGAATTGACTGTCACGCATTTCACTGAAAATTCCTCACCCATCAAGCTCTGCAGTCTCGATATAGCACAGTCCATAGGGCTCACTGCTAGAGAGGAGGAGAAGGTCAGCCTGTAGACAGCAGAGAGGAGACCCTCAAAGTGGTGTAAAACTCATAAATCATGCACACACACACACACACACACACACAGAAAAATACATATGCATGCACACACATACATAGGTCAAAGACGTTAAGATGTCCACAAAAGTCATTTTTTTTGTCCATAGAAAGCACTTAAAATGTAAATAAAATGTCTACTTTAAGGTTTTAAATAAGCTTTTTTTGGAGAATAAGATGTCAAAATTTGGTTGAAATAATGTTACATTTATGTAAAAATTCAAACAATGTGCTTATTCTGACCTACAGATTAAAATATATAAAAGAATAAGGAAGCATATTAAATTTCACCATGTTTTAAATGAGTAAAGAATTTTACTAACAAATGAGCAGACTTATTGTTTTTATGGTTATTATGGTCTATGACACACATATCTATGCACACACACACACACACACACACACCCACACACAAATAAATATATAAAATAAGAATCAGAGAAAAATCCATCAGACATCAATCAGTAAATGAGTCTGGATCTTGTCAATGTTTTCATCTTTTGAAATGAATCAGTATCAGAGCAGTTTTTGACAATTAGATTTGGGTTAAATCTGCTTATAATCAGTGGAATGATATTTATGATATGGTTTGACCCTTTAGATAGTGGTTAGTACAATACTAACATATCTGCTATATCTATTATATGGTCTCTATTAAAGTTAGCCCGTTTGATTGCAGTGTATCAGGAAAAGATGAACACTTACAGCAACAAACTGATTGTTCTCAAGTTTGATGATATCACCCACTCGTACATTCATCCATTTCTCATTCTGCAACCTGAAACGGATTGGGTTTGTTCCATCGCAAATCATTTTTTATTTCCCAAAGATTTTTAAAGCACTTAAAGTTCAATAACGGCATTCCAAGAGCAAGAAAATGCTGATAAGTGGCGCTTATAAATGCACTTACTTTCCTTTGATGAGTACCTGAGACTGCCGGGTGTTGACTTGTTGATCACTTTTATGGCGGAACTGAAAGCCAATACAGATCAATCACAGCAAACATCAGCGTTTTCCCAGTTTTTCCACATTATTCAGAGTCATAATGATCAACGGGAGAAGAGTAGATTCTCACATAGTCATCGGTAGCATCTTTGACGGCTGTGATAGCCAACACCAACACCAAAGGCACAATGGTGGTGAACCACGAAAGAGAGGAGATTTCTGGAATCAACTGGAACACACATTAAAGCCATACTTCACCATTATTCTTGCTTCTGTGGAACACTAAAGACGTTTTGGACTATTTTTGCCCTTACGATAAAATAATTTTTGACAAAGCATTTTGACAATGCATTCACAGAAGAAAGGTTTGGATTGACGTTTTCGGTTTTGAACGTGATTTTTTGGGCCTTTTTAATTAGCAACCATGAAATTCAGGATCAAGCTTCTAAACGAGTCTCCAGATTTATCTTCAGTGCACTAATCTTGTAATTTCACAAGTGACCTTAAAAAGCTGGCAAACCTGCAGTATCAGCAGAACCAGGAAGTAGGCGTTCGCGAAACGTTGAAACTGTTCGAACAAGTTAACGGGCAGGAAGGAGAAAACGTTGTATTTTGCCGTCTTGATGCGGTTGTCCTGGGGGAAAATTACACAGATGAAAAATAATCATAATTCAGATTTTTTTAGAACAACAAAAGTTGACCGAAGTGCTTTATACACTACTGGTCGCTTTATACACTAAGTAAGATTGATAGGGTAAGATTTTTTGATGTTTTTAAAAAGAAAACTTTTATGCTCACCACTGCTGTATTTATTTGATCAAAAAATAAAAACAGGAATAATGTCTAATATTATTACAATTATTTGAACGTTAAATGCAAAGCAAAATGTTCAGCATCATTACATATAGAATCATTATAATTACAATCATAATGATACTAGTGCTGTCAAACGATTAATCCAAAATAACAGTTTTGTTTACATCACAGATATGTATGTATATTTTTGTGGAAATTATGATGCATTTAAGACATTGAAACACTTTTAGTAAACTTGTACTTAAAGCATTTATATACAGTGCGTTATAAAAGTAGTTTTAATGCATTAATTATGCCTTTTAATGCACTTTATGATGCATTGTACGTGCATATCATGAATAATTGTAACAGTTAATGCATTATAACACTTAACAATTACACTTTGCACATTAAATTTGGTTATAATTATTAACGACAAGGTATCACGTATTAAAGTGCACATTATGAATAATTATAATCAATGCATTATACCCTTTAATAACCATTAATAAAAGGCTTTAAGTAAAGTGTTACCACATATGACCATCTGATGAATAGGAAGTTTAAAATAATTAATTTGAAGTATAAATGTTTTGTTACATTATAAATGTACTATTCCTTGACCCCAAACTTGACATTTAAAATGTTAAAGTGAACACATTCTATAAATACAAATGTCCTTGTTCAATAAACATGATCAGACTGAATCCATATTACTGCAAATCCATTCAGATATAAACCGTTCGCCATACAATAGGGTGTTATCCATAAATACATTCATGTCGTATTTCACGAATGGTCCAACTAATTAGTTCTTCAAATGAAATTTAAAACAAGCGGTCACATTATGAAACCATTAAGATTTGTTCTAACAGAAAAACATCAGCAGGATATTATGATTAATAGTTTTTTTTTACAAAAAACTGTTATCCATAACACATTTTACATTAAAAGTCAATAACAAGACTCACAGCGTAACTGAACCGCTCGTTGTAGTCGCGATCGTTGGCTCGAACATGTCGTTCCTCCTCTACAGTGAAAGAGAAGTTTAGTTTAGTAAACTATTAGTAAGATCAGAGGCACCATCAAGTACACGTCCATAAAAAGCTTACATAACAACATGCACCCACAACCCAAACCCTCATGCGCATCTCAGTTCCAGTATCTGTTTGTCCAATAAACCAATGCTCCTTTTACTCAATTACTAAGTAACCATAAGTGTGCTGGATATTTTCCAAAACCACTAACAGCCACGTCCCGGGAGCGATGTCTATGAGATCATCAGCGAATATCATCCAGCAAACGAGGAAAGTAAAAATAGAAAGATGGTAAACGAGAAGCTATCATCGATTCTCCTGGTCGACGTTTCCATAGATGTAATCCAGCTCTTCCAGTACACATCCCTCGTTTATCATCTCGCCCTCCCAATCCCACAAGTCCTTGCAGCTCTACCTTGTCCGGGTGATTTCGAGCGCTGGTTCCAACCTCCTCTCCACGGTACTAACATCCAAAGCCATCGCAGCGCCATTGCCTGTTTGCAATGTCATTCTTCGAGCGGCACAAACAAACGTTCAGGCGTTAGATTCAACTCATTAGAACTTCACAGAGACAGTCAAAGCATGAAGTCTGGGGTTCTGCTTTCTTTTGGGCAGCTAGGTTGGTGGGTACGGGGCAGACGTTGACGGCACTTGTCTGTGATCGCGAGAGATTGTGGAATTTCTTCGCCTGCAGGGTTTACGCTCATTAGAAAAAGCTACTCCTAATCATTTACCAGCTCTTCAGAAGTTAGTGAAGCGCCTGCCAATATAAACACAGGTCTGGCTTTTGCAAAAGCCCGGATTACTCTGATGGTCCTCTTTCATTTTTGGTTAATTCAAAAGGTTTTAGAGATAAAAGTATAAACAGCACCGTTGTGAAATTTCATTAAAATGAGATAACAACCCTAACATATCACCCTTTATGAAAAATACGTCGTATATGCTGGATTCAACATTATGAAGTATGCAAATGTAATACTTTATTATTTCATTTTAATTATAGTTTAGTATATTTATGTTAATAGTAATATTTTACATGATTATGCACAACATTTTTGTTTTTTTTCATGGAATAAATTCAGCTTTTATTCAGCAAGCAAGCATTTAACTGACATGTTGACTTAACAACATATTTGTTTATGTTAAAGGTATTTTCTATCCCTAACACTAAACCTACTTCTCATACAAAACGTTCTGCAGTTTTGGTTTTTCAAAAACACGGTTTTTGTGTATACATTTTTGTATAATGACACCTTTAATTAACCATATAAACCTGTACACACACACATTAAAAAACAAATATGACCTCACGTTGTGTCCATCACGTTTAAACACTGCCTCCAAAACTTTGATTAGATTTTCTGTTTCTGCATCCATAGCAAGCATTTTGATAGGAAAGGATGACCAATGCGAAAAACAAATGAAAACTGCATACGAGAATTGCGGACTCAGTGTGCAAAGACCTTTAAGCCCCGCTCACACCAAGGATGATAACTATTAAGATAGCAATAAAGGTATATTTCTAAACAAAATTCTCAGTATTAACTGTTAGTCCGCACCACAGCTAAAACAATCAAAGCACAGAGAAACAATATCATTGGAATCACTCACAGAATATTGTTTTCCAGCTGACGAAAGAAACAAACACTGACGCCCAATCAGAATCCATCCTGCTATCACAAGCTCGAGAATTTAAAGTGACAGGTGAATAAACAGGTGATATCATTTGCAGGTATGGACACACATATTGTTATCATTATAGTTATCGTTCCTAGTGTGAACGAGGCTTTACTCTGTACTTTTGCATAGACTTCAGGTTAGATGTTGAAAATGAGGCTGTGAGGGATAGACAAGGTCCTACGTCATGCCACTTTCACAACTCACAACTTTAAAAACTGTTTTCTAGAGTTTACATGAAGTTTTTTTTCAGAAAGACATTAAAGATGTTGTTAAACAGAAGTACAATCCACTGAACATATTGCACTTCAGTCCCTCAAAGCCTCGTTTTGACTTACGTCAAAAATTAAACATGGCACTAGCCTGACTAAGGTCTCTTACCGCATGTTTCATCATCTCTCTCAAATGTAAATAAGTTAAAAGAAGTCCTGCCCACTGCATGACATTTAAATATATCAGCCGTGGCATATCAAAATCTCTACAAGCTATTGGATTTCATATTTCTACAGTTAACATCACACCACACCAGCCCTGTGTACAGCACACAGTAGCTCAGAAAATGAGATGAGAAAAGTGTGACTGTAGAGCGCAGTGTTACATTGTTCTTGTTACTGGGTGCTTTTTGAGAAACAACAGGAGACCAAAGCCTCCATTAGCTCTCTATTTATTTTATTGCTGTCAGAGAAGCACTGTAAAGTACAAAACAGGGCATTGCTTTTGTCTAAGTATGTGATCAAACTAAGAATTTGCACCAGAATTGGCATCAGGACGAATGCAGGGTTGTTATCGGTAAAATGATTTCTACGGTACATTTAGGAAAAATCATTATTGACGTTTTTTTCTCTTTACAATAACTTGAACGCTTGCAGCATGGCATATTGCATCCTCGATCTCATATTTATGTATGTGTGATTCAACAGCTGAACGGTGGACCTACAGTTCTACTGTACAACACGGGCGATGTTCTTTGTGTTACCGTAACATCACGGTTACGCGAAACATTAATCATTACGACATAATCCATCCGAATCGATCCAAATATGTGATTCTGGGCTTGGATCCAGATTATATTTTTGCTGAGGGTCACGTTATATCACTGCCCGAACAGCGCTCACTCCAGACTCCAGTATTGCTAAACGTCATATTCTTAGCCAGACTGCTGTGTGCTGAAGAGGAACTGGAACTACACAAGACTTACCAATCGAGTGAGTCCCTATAGATGAAATCCTACACTGGTTGCCTTCCTGACAGCAGAAAAGATCAAACTAACAGTTGCCTTGGTGGACAATAAGATGGTGAAAAATCCTATTACACTAAAGGAGAGACCCAAGCCACATCAACAGAACTTAATATGAGAGTCTTAGGGAAAACAATTAAGCAACCACCCTGGAAACAACAAAGCTACTCACTATAAACCACTCAAAACACTTTAAAACACCTGGCAACCAGCCAGAACACCCTAGAAATGGCATCGCAACATCCCACACCTATAGCAGGGGAATGTAGGAAAATATTGGGAAAAATCTTGTTTAGTTCTGTTTTACTCAGAATCCGATTACAGGAAAACCACAGAAGCTGTACCACAACTTCAAGAAAATCACTTCAACATTTTTTTGGTTGAGCAAGGTGACTCATGCAAGACGCAGACACTAAGAATACCTTCTTTTCTCTAAAAGCCACTAACCAGTCACCCTTTACCAGAGCAGCCTGGTAAATCATTTATGCATTAGTTTTTATTGGTTCGTTGACTGCTCTGGCTTTGTGAAACCTGAGAATTGTTTCCTCATTTAACTCAGGTGCTACAACCGTCATCAACCTTAAATAATTGAACAGTTTCCACACCCAGAGATGCACCAGATGAGTTTATACTCAGTTCACACATTTGCCCCAAGGTATAAAGTCACATACAACTTCCCTTAACTCCAAAAACTACTGCTAGCTACTATGGTTCATGTAAAAACAAAACCGTGTCGTTACCCAGTTCTTTACTGAATAGGATTTTTGATTTAAGCTATCTGGTTCTGCTGAGAATTTCTTGACACCACGTTATACGTTATCATACAAATCACCTACTTGTGTTCTAGGTTTATAAAGCAGAAATACATTGATTCAAAAGTATAAAAAGCTGCTTCCTCCTCACTGATGCAGTTAACCCATAATTTGACTTTTTAGACCAACCATGGATGATGTTAGTAATGCCAGAATTGGTTTGCTTCCTAAAGAAAACGGTGTCTGAACACTCCACTTTTAAAAAAAGTTGCTCACGCTGCCGTACAATGGGTACAACCGGCGCAATGATATTACGCAGAGCTGTTTGCACAGGAAGCGTGCCTTGCAACCATGGAGGCATTTGTGAGAGACACTGCGCAATATCACTGTGCTTGCAGCAAAGTTCCTTCAATATTACGCTGGAATAAGAGCAAAGTCAAGCCTATAGAAAATCACAACTTTTCATTGATGTACTACAAAAGAGTCAAGTTTTAAATAGTAAAAATATTGAAACTCTTTGGTCATTTTTGAGTGTGATGCTAACGGTCTAATTAGATTCAATGATCTATGCTACGCTAACGCTAAAAGTGCCGCCGCCAGACTTGGAGAATGGATTCAAAAACGATAAAACTCAACTGTTTAAGTTTTGGGGAGTTGAAAAATAAGCCTATTTTCAAAAATAGCGCAGTGTTCCTTTAAGCGTTTAAGAGTATTTTCTTGTTTTATGAACACTTAAAGGGTTAGTTCAACCCAAAATGAAAATTCTGTCAATAATGACCTCAAGTCGTTCCATAAGACCTTCATCATCTTCGGAACGCAAATTAAGATACTTTTGATTAAATCAGAGATCTATCTGACTCTATGATAATTATTATTATTATTATGAAGAATTATAAAAAAAGATTTACACTGACACTTAAATACAGAAAACTGTATTTTTTTTTACACAAATCCTGAAGGGCAAAGTATCCTTTGGTTTTCATGAATACTTAAGCCAAGAGCATTATTAGTTTTTTAAGTGAACACTTAAGCCCAACCGATCCACCTTATTTTTAACAAAAACTTAATGCCAACATATTCTTTAATAGAGTTGCATACAACATGCATTATGTAAATTTCATCTATTTTTCTCCAGTACTCAGTAACTATTGATCTAATTATTGTTGCATCTCCAGTGGTTAGTTGTCCATCTCATCTGCTTTTTTTAACTCTAAAACAACAGTGTTACCAACTTGTGGAAAAACTAGCGCAAACAAATTCAAGGTGCACAAGTGGACTGAGCATCTAGGGAGTAGAAATATCTGCCTGTGCACGTACACTACAAGTGTACTATACTGACAACAAAATTTATACCCTGCACACTGAACACTTACTCTAGCATGCCAAAGTATCCTAAAAATTGCTAATAGTCTTTTGGTTATGTCATAACAGTCTTCATTTGCTTCTAGCTAATGCTAGTCAGATGCAGAACAGTTTTTCATTGTAGCATTTTAGCGGACATCAAAATGTTTCGAATTAGTGCATAAGGTATATTAGCACGATGGGTTAAAAACTTTTGGTTATAACTAATTCGTAACAGTTAAAGTTGGCTTTCCTCTTTCGAATTTGCACAAGGGCTCCTTGACAAACGTTTCAGCAATTATGGAAATTACAGTGCAATTTACAGTACAAAGAGCGTTCACAAAATGTTTAAATGACCTCTGTGACTAACACACGGAGGCGTGTGTATTCTTCCTGTTTGTGTACTTGACCACTTAAACACACACACACACACACAAAAAAGTCAACCGTCGGGCAACAATCTTACAACACAGCCAACTTCTCCCTTTTTAACATTATCGTATTACAACAGCTATGGTCTCAACACACAAGAAAGATACCTGCAGGTCTCACGCTCATGTCCCCTCAGTTATGAGCGCTGGTATGTAAGTGATATCCATCCAGTCGCCTAAATCTTGTTTTTAAAGAGATAAAATACCGAACTGCCTCTGCCGCCCAAGGGCAAGAAACGATCTGCGGTTTATACAAGGTCAAAGAGGCAAAACTTTACGTCAGTGGCGGATCCGTTACCTTCGCCTACCCATAATCACTCACACAGACGCGTAGTGCACTTCACGTAAGCATCCCTATAGCAGCAAAGCGCCTGCTTTATCTCTGCGGACCAGCAGATGAGGGAATAAAGGGACAATGAGTGAGGTCACAGGAAGAGGATACAAACTGTCGCTGCTTTTAAAGCCCTAATTAACTATTTCTGAGGCTCGAAACCAGTTTCGTTTGTTTATGTGCGAGTGAAACCGAGAGCAGCAGCAACAATCACACAAGGAGGGTGTCATCAAGGTTTCTAGGCAACAAGACCTGAGAAGAGCAGGAGACCTCAGCTCAAACGCATGCCGTCGTTGAATCCCGGAGCTAACAATAAACATATTAAATGCAGAACTTCGGTACGGACTAACAGGGCTGGCCTTTTGTTCAGCAGAATCTGATCTGGTCAACTGAAAAGGCTATAATTATTAGTCTGGGCTGGATCATGTGACTGGGTGTAAATTTAGGTTACTGTTAAAGAGAAGTAACTGCCCAAGAGAAAGCATCATATTTCACCCCAAATGAAAAGAAAAAAAAAGTATATATTGCAAATTTAGAATATATACAAAACACATCATTGCTTTTTTTGTTTATTATTTGTGTGTTTTATTTTATTTTTTGCATTGTGATTATATTTTTTTACATATTTTTGGGAGTTTTCTGTTTCTGTTATTACTGTAATAACATGATTTTTTATAAAATAAAGTAAAAATGTATTTAATCAACATGAATTAAATAGTTGTTTAATTATAGTTTAAGTACGTATTTTTTGCATCATGGTCTTGAAAATAATGCCACGTTAATGTTTTTATGTTTTAATGTTTTTAATCACTTCTCAGAAATCACTTAAAAAGCTCAATAAATGCTAAAAATACTTATTTTAAAAGTATATATTGAAAATGTATAATATACACAAAAATGTAGCACTGCATTTTTATTCATTTATTTATTTATGTATTTTCATTACCATTATTGTTGTTTATTATTTATGTATTCTCATTACTGTGATTATACGCTCTTTTGTAATAAAATAAAAATAAATAAACATTTACTTAATCAGCTTAAAAATATTTTTATAGCATAGCAATTTGTAATAATTTCTCAACAATTACGTTAAGTTCAATAAATGCTCAATGTAATATATATATATTCACTGTTAGTGTTAATGTGGTTTTAGACTAGTCCATTTCCTTTGTTTTTGTTCAGTAACTGTACTAACCAATGAGAACGTCCTTCTTCCAAACTGCCATAACATCAGGCCATCTCCGACGGGTCCTACGGGTTTCTCTGAAAAACATGGCAGGAAAACAAGTGTGAATCAAACCTATTAGTTTCCACTAAGCACCATGCGATCTTCCTCATATGAACAACAAGATTACATCGATGGTGATTTTATACAAAGAGGCAGATAATCACCGACTCCCCGATTCCAGACAAAACACTTCCCTATAAAGCAATAATACGCTCCACAAAGGCTTGTTTACTCTCATTGGGAATCGTATCAGCTGATCGTCCAGTCACACGGCGCGGTGTAATTGTCTTTTTAGGTAGCACGCAGTTCTCGCTGTTTTGAACGTCTGACGCACGCCGTGTCTCTTCCCCCACACCGTCCTAATGAGAGCCCAGCGGAGCTGCAGCCAGGAAACCCGTCAGGTCTCTGGGAACACGCTCGCTCTTCGGGGAACACTGCGGTAAACACAGGTGATCCCGCTGCAGTGTCCTGCCATATGCTGGCTTCGCGTGACAAAACCACCGGTGGAGAAGGCAGAAAGGGCCTCTATAGGACTGAACGTAGCTGTGGAAGGCTCGTAAGCTTCTCTGTTTTAGTGCGTGGGAAGGTTCGCTGAAAATAAATGTGACTTGGAAGACCCCGGCGGTGAACACTTTGCATGCCTTCTTTTTGTTTATACACCTGATACTGTATGTATCGTCAACTCATTAATAAAGGCCGCTGAACTATGTAATAAAGAACACCATTCCTAGATGTGCAGTGTTTGGCTGAAAGTCTGTAAGCAGTATAGAGGCATCTGACATACTGACCCAACGTGACTCTAGAGCTCTACACACCAAAATAAATGTGACTATAGACTCTCATATATTTACAGTCGTATCCTCTGCCTATCAATAAACCTGCAAGGGAATGAAAGTATGGAATATCATTTGAGAAAATACTGTGGAAGTTTTGCCAAATATGGATCCATATAACATGCCAAGACACAAATAATATATATATATATATATATATATATATATATATATATATATATATATATATATATATATATATATATATATATATAATAAACAGCTATTTATGATACATGTTTTAAAGTAATAAAAATAACACATACACATACATATATGCATGGATATATATATATATATATATATATATATATATATATATATATATATATATATATATATATATATATTAATATATACAATAATTATATTTGAAGTAATTAAAACTAAACTAGATCCATGATTATTTAAATTAAATGTATTAATCAGAAAATATTTATTACCATTTCAACGATTTAATAATAATTAGCATTATTCTCGCTGTTATTGTTATTGTTTTATACTAATGGACTACCATCATATTACAACACAGATATATTTGAAAGCACAAAAAGTTATGTTTCACCCATATTTACTTTTACATAAACATAAATACATTTAAAGCAATAAAAAAACAATTATTGTATAGTTACATATTGTACATATCACACTAGGTATATTCTAAATACAATTACATACATTAAAAAAACTATAATTATAGTTATATATATTATATATATTTACAACATTTTTAGTTAAAATAAACCTTCAAAGTACACTATTACCATTATTCAATGACTAAACAGACAGATTAATCAGACCCAAGCTAAAAGATCTGTTGTACCTTACAGCCCAATAATGGAAAGTCAATTAGTCAGCCTTAAGTGGCACATACAGTGGATATAAAATACGATCGATAGTTACAATAAATCTTACATAAAGGATTTGCAACAGAATAAGACAATACTATGCCCGTGCACGACAGACAGTCGCATATCTGCTAGGAAGCTCATAACTGCGGTGTATCAGTGCAGCTCATTGACTAGCACCACATCACGATCCGCTACAAACAACAGACAGCGCTCACCGGCAACATGCTCCATCCACTCATCTGCGGCTCTGCTGCGGAGACCGGGTGGAGTAACGATAAAGGCAGAAAACGGCGAGCAGTCGCCTGAAAATCAGCCTCCTGCTCGCTCGCGCTCGAGCTCTGCCGACCGCGCGCGCGCGCACGCACACACACACGCGCGCACAAACGGCCGTTTTGCGGAAGGTTACGACAAGCGGCGAAGAAACATACTATACTAAATAATATTTCTCGATTATTAACATAATGATAAATATTTCCATTTAGACGTGTAATCCCCCAACACGAGTGTATTACCGGTAATTTGAGCCATGAACTAATTATTTTTATGTTAAATTATTGTAAATGATTTTTGTTAATTATTAACGAATAATTTAGATTTTAAGATTAAGAATACAGTACAAAAAGACAAAAATACTGAAGTTAAAGTGGTTATATTATAAAATGGTTATATTATATTCTATTACATTATATATGCTAAATGCTAAATTAAATGCAAATCTAAATAGGCTATAATATTATTTAATAATTATGAATATGTAAAATTGTTTAATATCACCGTTAATACAGTGCTTTTGTACATATAAGTTAAAAAATACTTGCTTTAATAAAAAAACTACAAATTTTTTTTTATGGCTGCATATAACATTTAGGCACACGTTAGGGGTATCGTTAAAAGCTGGAAAATTAACGCCAACGTAATTTCGCGTATTTAAATAAAATACCGCGCAGGAACGTGTTTCAGTACTTTTTTTGGTTTCGTGTAAAAATAGAAACCGCGTGGATTTGTTGCAGTTAAATAGCTATCTGAGGTCGAATTAATTAGCACGTTTAATTTGAAAATGCTTTGTTTGTTTGCGTCCAGCGCGCTGTGATAAGTGTCGTGGTTCGGCCAGCAATCGTTTGCTAATAAAGGAAATGGCGACGCCTTCTGGACGCTGACGGCGACGTCCACTTACGTGCGCTTGTGGCGTACGTGCGTTTAAAGTTCTTACGTAGCTTATGCGCTACCTTAAAACAACGCGCGCGGAGGGCTATAAAATCGTAATTAGCCGAAATAAAGTTTATGACAGACGGGTCCACGTTACTGTCGAGGAAGTGAAAGCGAGCAGAGCCGGGACGACGACACGCAGCTCGGCTGTTACTGTGACAGGCGGCGGAGAGAGTTACTGGTCTGTCACCGACATCGATTCGACTCCGGTAAGACGCGATTTCACTCCGGTTCAGCGTTTAACGTGCGCCAGAAACGACGGTTTGCTGTTATATCGCGCCGCTCTATGTGAAAACTGACCGCGCGTTTGTAGGCTAACGCATCAAAGTGTAAAAACATCAAAAGGTCAAACACATCACGTAGCCAGATGCATCATTTTCATGCGCTTTTGTTATTGTGGGGAGGTATATGCGCAACAAGGGGTGTTTATAATGTTAGCATTCTTTACAGCTGGCTAGACAGCATTTTAGCGCTTTTTGACCACTTGACATCCACGCGAAGTTGCAAGGTATCGTGACTCAGCTTTAGTTAACCGTCAGACGTGTTGTGTAAAAAAAAACATAGGAGGTACAGTATGCTTTTGACTTTCGTCGAACAGACGCGAGGAGACTCTCTCTCTCTCTCAACACACAGAGGACTTCTGAAAAGAGAAAGGCGAGTAGATGCATGCAAGCCGATTTCTGCTTTCATTCTTTACATTTTTTTAAGTACAAACTGCAATTTGTCCAGGCCGTGTTTCAAGTAGACTACGGTCATCGCAACCTTGCTGAGGTTTCAAGGCTTTCATCATTTAATATGTGTAGAGAGACGTGTTCGTGTGTGTATATGTGTATATTCAATGTGTATATTCAAAGTACTAATAAGTACCGTTCAGGGTTAGGTAAGGTACAAAGCAGCACCTTTTTCATTTTTGTACCTTAGAGTACCGCCCAGGGACAGATCTGTGGCTTTGTTTCTGACAGAATTCAGTCTCTTTTTCTTGCAAGTAAGTTCATATTTTTAAAAATTGCCACTCATAAACTATATACGAACTCAGAACCGTAAGATATTGACTCAGAATTTATATAAACGAGCCACTGTTGGTGGCATGGCATTAAATCGTAAATAAATGAATCGGAGTTGTGTGAAATAAATCGTAAGATATTAACTCGTAATTGCAAGATATACATTTTGAATCGCAAGATTAACTTGTAATATATGAACTTTATATAATTTATTTTCTGCATTGTCAGAAAAAAAAATCTGAAGTGTCAATTATCTCATTGATTCCATGGCACAATGTATTTATATGAACGTATGAACGATATCCATTCTGTTTTACGCACTGTGGTTGTCGCGATGATTATCTATAACTTGTTTACATATTTCCCTTCTCTGGTTTCCTTTCAGAAGCGCACGCCATGGCAGGCCAGCTACACCCGCAGCTGCTGCTGTCCAGACAGTGCTGCAGAGTCTTCTCCGTCGTCAGCTCGCACGTTCACACCAGCTCCGGGCTGGCCGCTAAGGACCACTACAGAGTCCTCGTTCTCGGGGGCGGCAGCGGTGGCGTGACGATGGCCGCGCGCATGAAAAGAAAGGTCGGCGCGCAAAACGTGGCCATCGTGGAGCCTAGTGAGGTACGTTAGTGCAGAGCGACTATAGCTGAACTTCCTCTTCAAGAGGTGGCTGTTGTGCCGCTATTGAGGCGCCACGTACGTGCTGGGATTCAGGTTCAACAAGTACCTGTTTAGGGTTCGCTTCATAGACATGCACCATTTTTTTTTTCACACTGTAGGATCAGCTCTAGATGTTCCACGTTACATGTAATGATCTTTTGACTCCAGATGCATTACTATCAGCCGATATGGACGCTGGTTGGCGCAGGGGCCAAAAGCGTGGCATCTTCTGGGCGGTCAACAGCGAGCGTGATTCCATCAGGGGTGACGTGGGTCAAGTCCAAAGTGGCCGAGTTTGATCCCGAGAACAACACTGTCCGCACAGACTCTGGGAAGAAGGTATTTAGGTTGACGGTCAGCAATTTGTGCGTCTCTGAGTGTCACGTGGTGTGAAAGAGCATTAGTTAAGAGAGGTGCCTTTCGAATAGAGAAGTCCTTTAAAATTGCTGGGAAATTTTGTGGCGCCGGGAATGTTGCGAAATATGATATTGCACATTGTATTGAATCACGAAGGCGTGTCGTTATAAAACAGCCGTGGCTGATACGGAGTGTGATACGTAGTATCACGAACATGTTGCAAAACTCGAAGGAATATTATATTAACATTGTTAAATTGCCCAATGATGGCTCGCTTTGATAAAACTTACCCCAGCTTTAGTATAACCGTTCACATTTTTCTTTTTTCTCAGATTTCCTACGATTATCTGATTGTAGCTCTTGGTCTCGAGCTGCATTATGAAAAGGTATGTTATGAACGTTATTAATAAACTACATTTTTTACCTTAACTGTATGCAGTGATTGCTTTGACTGGGAAAAGCGTTCTCGGCTCCTCTGGTTTTATTACAGACACAGCTTGGGCGTGATGTTATTGCCACGTCAGTCCAGAGGAAGTTTGCAATCTTAATGTAATGTTAATTACATTCATCGATTAGAATCGGAAACAAAGTTCAAGTTAACAGCAATTAAAACGTGTTCTGTGTTTGGATTTTAGGGACGTGTCTTGCTTGACACCGTATATGCAAAGACATATAAAAACCAAATATGAAATCAAAGTTAAAAGTGATCCTGAGGTTTCTTTCAATCTAACTGATTTCCTTCTGCTCACTACAGATCAAGGGCCTCCCTGAAGGGTTTGAACATCCCAAAATCGGTTCAAACTACTCTGTGAAAACAGTGGAAAAGACATGGAATGCCTTGAAGAACTTTAAGGGGGGCAACGCTTTGTTCACCTACCCAAACACCCCCATCAAATGTGGAGGCGCGCCTCAGAAAATCATGTACCTCTCTGATGCCTTCCTGAGAAAGGTTCATTCTCAATCAATGAGTTCCCAGACAATGGCTGCAATCGTTGTTTTCAGTGTAAAGCATGTAAATGTCAATTTATGTAAATAACATGTCGTTACTATATTTTATACAATTGTAACGCCAACAATTTTGGACATGTATCATGACAATACCATAGTTTGCGGACAGAAGTTGTTTTAGACAACATATCATGGTAAAACAATTTATTTTGCCCATTTACCATAGTAATGCCGTATTTTGTGGACAGAAGCAAAAATAATACCATGTTTTTTGGGCATGTGTCATGCTAACTCCATGTATTTTTGACATGTACTACGGTAATACCATATTTTTTCACATTACAAAGACTAGTACTATGTTTTTGGGCATATATCATGGAAACGCCATGTATTTTGGACATAAACATACTACTGTATTACCATATTTTTGGACATAGTAATACCATGTTTTTAGCCAGATGTTACGGTACATCTAATGTTACAGTACAATAATGTTACGGTACAATAAATTTTGGACATGTACTACGGTAATACCATATATTGGATATTAGAAAGTGTAATAATACATTATGCTAAAAAACAATATTACGGTGCTATATAATGTTAATACCATTCAATTTGGACATGTATAATGGTAATACTATGCTTTGTTGACGTGAACAAGGGTAATTGCACGTTTATTAAGTATATATATATCATGGTAAAACCTTGTTTTTGTTGGTAATACTATGATGTAGCCTGGAGTGCCATGTAAATACCACGGTAAATGAAAATGGTCATCATTCAGCACCAAAACATTAACATAATGGTTTTTCTTCTTCTTTTACAGACAGGAAAGAGGTCCAAAGCCAACATTATTTATAACACCTCCTTACCAGTGCTGTTTGGGGTCAAGAAATACTCCGATGCCCTGTGGGAGATCGTGAAGACGCGGGACCTCAACGTAAACCTCAGGCACAACCTCATCGAGGTCAGGGCCGACAAACAGGAAGCCGTTTTTGAGAATCTGGACAAACCTGGGGAGACGGAGGTTTACAAGGTAGCCGTTTTGCACTAATCTCCAGTTCAGCGAAGCAGTATCTCGAGTGTCTCACGTGTCCTTCACGTTGGCCGCAGTACGAGATGATCCACGTCACCCCTCCCATGGGACCGCCTGCTGTGCTGAAGGGCTCGTCGCTGGACGACGCGGGCGGCTGGCTGGATGTAAATAAGAACACCCTTCAGCACAAGACTTACGCCAATGTGTTTGGTATCGGAGACTGCACCAATCTCCCCACGTCCAAAACAGCAGCAGCAGTAGGTAAAGCACTGAAAGAACTTGTTTCTTTACACCCCGGATTTTCTCGGGGTTGTTTTCTGAGAACGAGATAACAAGCCCCTGCTCGTTAAACCTTTTGTACCTAATCATTACCACTCATCAGAGCTGCTTTAGTGATTTTCCACCATTAATCATTGGTTACTTGTCCATTCGCTGAGCGCGGTTAGAGCTCGTGTCGTTGAAATGAGAATAATCTGTGACTGTAATCTTCTATAGCTGCGCAGTCTGCAGTACTCGACCGAACTGTCAGCAGAATTCTGAAGAAACAGACGCCGGATAAGGCGGTAAGTATGTTTAAGGATAAACGTTAATGTGGTTTTCCATTGTTTCCTGCGTGTGCACCACTAGAGGGTGTAGTGTTAACAAAACAATTTCAGTTTTTGAAACGAAATAAACCAGTGGCGTTTTTTGGATATTTTAATAATTTTTCATGATGGAGATTGCATAACCAATTTGGTTCATTGTGAAAGACAATAAAGGCAATTGCTCATAGGGCACTCAGCATGCTGTACATTGAACAGTTTGGCATGTTTGGTACTGTGGTTGTCCTACACAAAGTATGCATATTTTGCATTAAAATGCACGTAAATAATACATTCATTACAGATATTTACCGTATTCAATATTGCATATATAATAATTAATAATTGTTTTGTGCATGATGCAGTATGATGGCTACACCTCCTGCCCACTGGTTACTAGCTACAACACGGTGATCTTGGCAGAATTTGATTATGACGGCCAGCCGCTGGAGACCTTCCCTGTGGACCAGAGCAAAGAGAGCAGGGTCATGTATCACATGAAAGCTGATCTCATGCCTCATTTGTATTGGAACGGGCTTCTCAAGTGAGTCCCGGTCACACGCTGATCGTAACTTGTCCTTCTGATTACAAGCCTGTTATTAATTGTTTCTCTTGCTATTTTTCTGTTCTTCCTCAAATTAAGGGGACTTTGGGGAGGCCCAGGACCATACCGGACCATCATGCATTTGGGAATGAAATAGAGCAAACGCTTATTTGGGAACAAAGCAAAATTGTATTCTTTCTCGTTATTAACAAGTTTCTCTTAGATGGTGCTTGATTTGCTTAAGAGAATAACCAGAGATGCCTGCTGTTAAAAATAGTTTTGTATAATTTCAGATTACACGACTATATGATATATGATAATTTGCTTTATTTTGTTCCACGTCCTTGTGATTAAAAAAAAAACACTTTTTTTTCTAAGTAACTTTTTCATATTAATCAGATCACAATTTGTTCATGAATATGAAAATAAAACAGACCTATAGATAGACAGACAGACAGATAGATAGATAGATAGAAATAAACAGACATAATATATGATCATTTGATTTATTTTTTTCCACGTCCTTGTGATTAAAAACCAAATCAAATCACAATATGTTTTCTAAATATGAAAATAAATAATAGGTTCTTTATGAAATTTGTATTTTGATTCTATATAGATACACAGATACACATACTGATAGACAATGGAAATGGAGGATCTGACATCGATAGATAGATAGATAGATAGATAGATAGATAGATAGATAGATAGATAGATAGATAGATAGATAGATAGATAGATAGACAGATAGATAGATAGATAGATAGATAGATGACAGACAGATAAACAGATGATAGAGATGACAGACAGATAGAGATAGATAGATAGATGGATGACAGACAGATAGATAAATAGACATACAGATAGATAAGACAGATAAATAGAAAGACATACAGATAGATAGAGACACAGACAGATAGACATACAGACTGAAAGACAAACAGACATACAAATAGAAAGATAGACATACATACAGACAGATAGACATGGATAGACGAGCAGATAGATGGATAGATAGACATGCAAATATTTATTTATTGTCATGTCCTTTATTCCTGAGACTTACCTACAAATTAAGATTGATTAAGTTAGCATGTAGATAAAAAGAACACACACACACACAAAAGCCCCTCGCTACAACACACCGCACTCCCCCTCAGAATCTGCGCGCGTGCGCAGTAGCGTACAGCGTTATCCGGGTACTTCGCTAGGATCCCTCTGAGAGGAGGCGGGAAATGGCGTCCCGAGCAGCTGTAGATCTCTCTGTCGTTCTGTGACTCGCGCTCGGCGGAGAAGCGACCGAGAGACGCGCGCGCGGGCCGCCCCAGGCGCTGCCGCCACATCAACAACCGCCTCTGCATCGCGTCGCTGTGACCCCTGGCATGTAAGTGTTTAAACGGAGCGTATTTTGATCGCGTACGCGCAAAAAAATAAATATTTAACCCTACGCCACGGTCGCAGTGCTTTGAAATCTCGCGTCTTCACGACTCGCCCCCTCCGTCTGTGAGAACATGTTCTTCGCGCGGACGGAGACGCCAGCGCTGTTGTCTCGTCGCGTTCAAACGAGCGTCGATTAAAAAGTAAAACGTCGTAGGATGAATAAAAGCGTCTGTTTGTCATTTTCCGGTGCGTGTTTACTGTATCTAAAAGCCTGTTCGCTGGAGCGCGGGTGTCGCGAGAGCCAACAAGTCATCTGTTAGCGTTAGCCGCGGACGTTAAAACGCCCTCGGACTCAAATATTCACATTAAAATAAGATGCGCTATTTAGACGAAAAAACTGACACGGGGAGCTCCTGGTCGGCGGGTCAGTTTTACGAGCAAACGCTGTCGGCGATTTTATTGTTTTCGTGTCAAAACCACTGAGCAGTTGGCTTGCTAACTTGAGCGCGACCATTTTTAGCTTAATAATGTAGCTCGGAGGCGCGGGCTGCTCGAACTGACAAGAAATACTGAAGTAGCTCGAGATTTAAGGAGCGCGTTGTGCTGGCCGGGGGATATAATGCGTTTTATAGCGCGGGGATGTGCTAGAAATGATCGGCGGGCTAATGGCACGCTACATTTGTTTAGATTGAACAAGCAAAGCGGGCTGTGAAGGAGCCATGATTCACCCCCGCCCACTTCAAACACATCCGAGGACTTTCACTAGTTTATTTCTACTGCTCATACCAGGGCGTTTATGAAAACGCAAAACATTTAAAACGAAAGCGTTTCTAGAACACACCATTGCGCTTTTTCATACTTGTTTTCTCCCAAACACGCTCACTGCAGTGTTTCTAAATATCAAAGTGCAGTGGTTTAATTGTTCACTGAAATAATTAAAAAATATTAACAGAATTTTTCAATTTCTATTTAGGTATAATACGTATTTACATATATAATTGTATTAATATAAATTAAATAGCATATTTAGTACATTTATATATATGTATTGTATATTATTGTCTTAAAGTATCTCTTGAGGTTTTAAGTCAGTAATTTAGATAATTTAAGTCACTAATTAGAAATTTTTATAAATTTAGTAATTTTTTTTTTTTTTTTTTTTTTTTTTACACTTTGTAGCTGGACTTGAAAGTGAACTCAAACTTTTTTAGTTATTTTAAAGCTGCAGTCTGTAATTTGTTCACAATTTACAAAATATGAATCTATTTTCCAAACCGCGATTTTGTCTTGTCCCGAATCACTGTTTACATTCAGACCGTTTAGGCTGGTTCGGAGTAGTCCAAAAGTTACGGACTGCAGCTTTAACTTAATAAATAAATAAAAAATTAAATGCAAAAAGACCTACTGTAAGTTACTTTTGTACTGTAAACATTTTATTTTACCGTACTAGTTACAATATTTATCTTAAGTTCTCAACATACAAATGTTCATAAAGTAAACCTAGCATGCATTGTGCCGCAAATGGTCACAAAACTTGCTCCGTTCCGGTTATCAACTCTAATCTGAGAGGGTTGTTAAACTCATCACATAAAGCACTCTCTCTCATGCACGTGCTGTTAGAAATCAATTTTGTTACTGTCGTGATTATAGCGACGTACTGGCGGCGCAGAAGCTCTTTCGTGGGATCTTGAATTCTCCGCTGTAAGAGGACCTCACGCATAGTACCGCGCAGTGATGGATCATAAGACTTCATTTATTATTTATAATATCACTGAGGAAAGCTTGGTAAACCCGATCACGTCATAGACACATCTGATGCACATGCGTCGCTTTCGTGACGTTGGTACCGCCGTTCGTTGTGTGTTCGGAGTTTCGTGACGCCTTTAAGTTTGCAGAAAATGCTAAATTGTAGTTTGCCGCATTTGCGCTGATGCTTTCTAGACACCGGATCGTGAGCCGTTCATGCGAACAAGTGCTTCGAAACGCGTAGCGCATTAGGCTGCATGATTATTCAATTCACACACGCTTTTATGAATAAGCAATATATACGTTCGTCCAGTACAATTTATCATTAACTTCCCGTCAACTGACGAACCCCTCTTTGGGAAACCTTGATATAGATGCGCACGCATACTTTTTTGTATAAATTCCAAGTCGTTAATCTCACAAATCCCATACGAAAGAGCGTCTGGATCAAGGTTTAACCCGTCATAGTCTTGATATAGTCCCCCTTTGATTGGGTGATGATTTCCCTGTCTCTTTTGGCACTCTCAAAAAAAGCCCGTAGGGTGCTGTGGAGACCTTTCTTGTCAATGGCAGCAGGGGGACAGATCCGATTGTTTTCCTGAGTTGCCATGACTGATCTCCACAATGGAATTTCCCTACAGCCATGTTGGCAGCTGAATATCTTGCATTCGGTGTTATTAATGCAGCGGCGCCGAAACGTACGCTAATACGCATGCCGCAGCTCCGCTCTTTTACTATTTACTGTTTTACTGTGTTTGTCTTCCCAGTCTTACATGTGACTTTTGGGACAATGAGGCTGAGAGTGCGTAAGGCATCTCAGCAGCGGAGCGCCACCCCGTCCGCCCGGACCGCCAAGACCAAGAGGAAGCACTCCGAGGTGGAACGCACTTTGTCCCCCGAAGACGGCAAGATGCAGAAGCGAGACACGGGCATTTTCTCCACCATCAAACGGTTCATCAGAGGCAATGCTGTCAAGGTCGGGACTTGAACTTGTGTTTTGAGGTGATTTCGCGGGGGCGAATGTGGTTTGGTTTCAGCTGTGTGTCTCAATGACAGGTGGATCAGTGCACTCCTGCTAAGAGAAGCCGTATAGACTGCGATTCGGACAGTAATCTGATCACATCCACTCCGACCGGAGGAAATCTGCCCAGCAGAGCAAACCCCAGAACCCGCAGGAAAGGCCCTGTCAATGGAGGTATGAGTGCTGACCCTCACAGGCTCGTGCTCCTTTAAGGGATCGTTCACACACAAAAGAAAGCGCTGTCATTTACTCACACTCGGGTTTACTTCCCTCAAAAACACAATGAAGAATGTTGGAAACCAAACACTTGTCTTCCATAGAATTTTTTTTATGGCTACCATCAACTGTTTGGTTACCAGCATTCTTCAAAATATCTTCTTTTGACAACTTGAGGGTTAGTTAAAGATGACAGAACTTTAATTTTTGGGTGAACTGTGACTTTAAGAGTTCTGTATGCGAGTTAAACTTAGTTGTGAGTAGTTAAGCTGACTGCTGGCGTTCTCTTGGTGTTGAATGTTTCTCATTTTCTTTTGCTCAGACACCATGACAGGTCAGAGTAAACCAGTGAAGCCCAACGGGAAGCTGGAGGTGCAGACGGAAACTCCCAGCAGTCCGCCCCGCACCACCCTCCTGGGAACCATCTTCTCTCCGGTTTTTAGCTTCTTCTCACCTGCCAACAAAAACGGTAAGGGACCGTGATCTCAATAGTCAGCTGATAAATGCATCTAAATGATAAGTCTATGTTAATGGGGCCAAATTCATAAACATTAGGAACAACATTTTGTTCTTATAAAACTTATTATGAATGTTCTGAAGACATTTAAGTTAAAATTATCAGCAAGTCTCTGCCAAGAATCGGCAAATAATTAGATGATACATTTTTTGGCTGTCATTTTTTCCTAAATAAAAAAAAAAAGGCATGTTCTGAAGAGCAGTTATCATCAATGGTTATCATTTCTAATGTGAAAAAGTCTTTATACTGTACAAGTGATCAGTGCACACTATTCAAATGGAAAATTTTAACTAAAAGCTAAGTATCATTTGGGGCATTGTTTTGGGCCACCAGTGCAGTCCTTTTTAAATCTATTTACTGCACTTCAGTTCAATGCTGGCTGATTTAACGTTGCTGTAAGAGATACTGTAAAAAAGCTTTACTTGATTTTTATTTATTGTTTTACTTTTTACAGTTCTGATCTGAATCCGATATGTCACTTATTGAAGGAACGTTTGGTTGTGAATAGTTACATATTGTCTTTTAAAGGGGATAGTTCACCCGAGAATTGCAGTTGTCATTAATTATTCATCCTCATGTTGTTCCAAACCCATAAGACCTTCATTCATCTTTGAAACACAAATGAAGATATTTTTGATCAAATCTGAGAGCTTTCTGAGCCTTGCATAGAAAGCAACAGCCCAGAAAGGTAGTGAAGACGGTTAAAATAGTCTGTGCGATATGGTCAGAGAGCGCAGAGATTTAATCAATAACCAAACATTTTACAAGTTTGCAATAACATAAGTTGGCAGATTTTTTTTGTGAACTATTCCTATTGAACTAGCACTCACATAGCCAAAAAGCAGATGAAGACCACATTGAAACGTCTAAACAGGCACGTAGGACTAGTCTTTTTCATCATAATATAGCAGAAGTAAAGCTATATGTAAAATATAGCTGAGCTAAAGCGACTCTTCACTGCCGCCTGAGACCCTCCGGTTCAGGTGCAGCCGTCAAATCTGTGGCACCTGCTGCAAACTGAAACCACTGAACCAAAACAGTGCGTTTACCAGCGAAAATGCCGCATTTTTTCTTCATTCTGAGCTCTTCCTGATTTCATCACACGGTTAAAACGACTCTCTCTCTCTCTCTCTCTCTTGTCCTCCAGCTACGGCGGGATCTGATTCCCCGGGGCAGGCGGTGGAAGCAGAGGAGATCGTCAAGCAGCTCGACATGGAGCAGCTCGAGGAAACCCCGACCAGCACTACCACAGACGGCCAAGACCTGACCTTTGACCCTGCACTAAACCCCAGACCGCTGCCTCACGCGGACACATCGGTAGAGGAAGGAGAGATCGTCACAGAGGCCGATATGCCGCCGCTAACCGGTGAGTATCTGGAAGCTTATTTACTTCAGCTCTACTGCTGCCGAAAGCCGAGCATCCTCACGCGCTCTCTCTTGATTAGCCGT